>NC_046154.1:212423039-212580887 GCF_011064425.1 Rattus rattus
ACACACACACACACACACACACACACACAAAGTTCGAAATAGGAAAGAAAAATAGGAAGGACGCGCTCTTGCTGTACATTCACAGCTCACATAAAGTTGAGACAGGCTAGGCTGACTCCGCGACAGGTTTCAAATTGGCAGCTAAGGAGACTAAGCCTAAATCTCTGTTTCCAAGAACTGGGCAAGCCCAGGTCTCAGAAGCTGCCCTGCACTTGACCTGAGGCAAGGACAATGGTCAGCAGCAGTTTCCAGGCCCCAGTCCCCCAGCAATGGCTCTGGAATGTCCCTAGAGATAGAGCCAACGATTAAGATAGAGGTCACCCACCCCTCCCCAGAATAACCCTAATGTGCTTTAAATCGGGCCTTCAAGCTCTCTAGGGATCTCCATCTTGATAATGGGAGACCCCAGCAAGTTGGACTCCTGAAGAATAAATGCTCTTTGCTTGTACAGACTATTTGAGTCTGGAGTATTATTCTTCGATGAATCAGGGACCCTTACAAAGTGAACAGGAGAGTTCAAGAAAGTCCAAGGCTTCAGGCACTTAAGGACCTGTAATGGTCTCCACTCCTTGGCTGTACAATGTTGACATCAGCTCCTTTCTGACAACTTTCCTCTGCAGTGAAATCCAACTACAACATTCCAACATTACCCTTCAGATTCGGAGGACAACAGTTTTTCCCTGAGGGTGACTATGCTTGGAGCATCTAGGGCACTATGGAGTTGACTGTCCAGGCCTGACTGGGCATCAGAGCCTCCCATACCAAGCACAGGAAGGGTAGGGGCAGGGCAGCTCCCTTAGAGGAACTCTGAATGATGGCACCAAGAGACAGGGACTTAGGTGTCTCTAAGGTGGCAGCCTCTACAGTCCTTCCACCCCATGAGATGCCAAGTGGCAAGAAGACTGCCAATGTTCACGGTGCTAGTGTACAGGCGATTCCGCTGGCCTCCTCCCGGGGACCTAGCAATTGCTTATAACATCGCCTGCTGCTGTCAGGTGCATCGGGTGTACGCAGCCAGATGAAAGGACTCACCCACCACCCCAGATCTGTCTCTCTGTCCTCAGAGTTCCCTCTCCTTCTTGGAGTATATGGGTCTGCATTCTGCCTTGCAACTGGGGTGCAGGGGCGCTACTTGAGGAGATGAAATGCAGAGGTGCTAGACTACGTTCTTCACCGCCATCGGGATGCTGAGGTCTAGTGGCACACTGACACACAGCTCAGGGGAGATAGAACACAGCCTAAGGTGGGGGCGGGACCTACCCATGTTTCTCCGGGTGAGAGACGCAGGCGCAGGCGGGGGGGGGGGCTGTAGTTCTCAAACTCCTGGGCACCTCCAGGAGTTTAGAACAGGGCCTTGGGCCTGAGATGAGCCCACGGCAGGAAGAAATCTGATTTAACTCAGGGGTGAGCATCAGGAGCACAGAGGTGCCTTCTGTGGGATACTTGGGTGGTGCAGCAGCAAGGAAGGCTTCCTCCCACAGTGGTCCTTGAGGAAGGAGACAGTCCTTGTTCGTCCAAACTGTTTATTCATGGTAGAAAAGATGCATACAACTTACTCAGGGTGAACCAGAGATTAAATGTCTTTTGCTAGAAGGAACGTCTGGGGAGGGAAGTTTATTGGCTAAACCCCAGGGCAGCCCATCTATGTATCTCATTAGCATGGAGAACTCTGGGCCATATGCTACATGACCAATTGTTATGCCCTCTTAGTGGGCTGTGGTGGTCACGTGCTCCAGGACAGGAATCTGGTTGGGAGCAGATTCAAACGCCTACCGTTCTCAGTTCTGAGAATTGCCGGGGCTCCTTTTTCTGTCTGCCCCCACAGGCGTGTGATCCCTCTCTCCTTCTAGGCCACCCTGTTCTCTGCCCTCATGGCTGTGCTCCCATCTGTCTGTCTGCCTGTCTACATGCCCTACATGCCCACTAGTCTGCCTCTACCCCTCCTCCAGGCCCTCACTCCTCTACCCTAATAAGCCTCCTTTATAGCAGATCAGCCCGGGAAAGGACCCCTCTGCCGCGTTACATTTCATGACGCCATGGCTCAGTACGCTTTCCTGGGGCTTGCACTCCTCCTCACAGGTCCAGGTCATATCCCAGGACCCTACTTCCAGCCTGCCGCCATCTGCAACAGATCTTCTCTCTGGTGCTTGGATCACTCAGCACCCCTTCCACAGTGAAATTTGGTAAGCTTCTGCTTTGGTCTGTGTAAGCATTTCCCCAGATCTGAGAAAGTGACCTTTGAATGTCTGAACTGTACTGCTACTCTTCGAGGTAGAGGTACTCCCCCAGCCATGGCTGGCCTTTCGCCTGATTCCATCCCCCCCCCCCCCATCCAACAAAGGTGCTGAGGAACAGTTTCCTCAGGCCGGACTGAGCTGTTCGCCCCTTCCTGCCCTCTTCTATCACCTCCCCTGTGGAGCTGCCTGCTAATCCCACAGCTCCTCAGGGCCCTGTGGCCTTCATGTTCCTCAACCCTTTCCTGTGGATGAGACCCTGCTAGAGCTCAATTTTCTTCCTTGCCTCCTGGCTTCCACAAAAGTCCTGGTACCAGCCCTGAGTCTCTCCTCTGGTTTAGCCAGGCTAAGCCTCTGAGTGTTGACTGTGGTGATGACCTACTGAACAGCTTGGTCCTCTGTCAGGCCACCCTAAGTCCTGCAGTGACATTTCCCTTCCCCTCTCCTATCCATGGCAACTGTGTCTTCCACATCCTCTTGTTCCTCTTTGGGATCCTGCTTAGAAAAAACCCCAACCTCTACACCTGCTTAGAAAACCCACCTGAGGGGTTGGGGATTTAGCTCAGTGGTAGAGCGCTTGCCTAGGAAGCACCCTGGGTTCGGTCCCCAGCTCCGAAAAAAAAAAAAAACCAAAAAAAAAAAAAAAAAACCCACCTGAAGGACTCAAAATTTATTCACCTTTCAAACCAAATTTGGTCTCAATATCAGTCATATAATCAATCCAAATTGCCACGTAATAGCATCCCTGACCATAATATTACTAGAGAACTTTACGAATGCTTCGAGCAATCAGGGAAATGGAGATTCCATACTGCCTATCTCTCTTTCTCCAAGCCCCATTTCTCCCTGTCTGCTCTCCCTCCCCACGCTGCTTAAACATCTTGCCTGTAAGTTTACCACAGGTCGGGGCTGGGTGGGACCAGGGACTGCAGTGCACACACACCTTTTCGATTGCAGCAGCTGCTCTCAAAACCACTCCTGAGGAATGCACCGATCATCTGTCTGTGGATTTAATTCTAAACTCTAGAGTCTGATTCCTCCAGGTGGCTCTGGCTCGCTGCCTGCCCACGTGGACTTTGCCCCCTCCCCCTGGTTTTCTGCAGCCAGCACTAAGCTAGCACACGTACTGTCTGTTCCTTCACGACACAGATTTTATTACAAAGTGGTACACCTGATCTCTACTACCATGGACAAATCACCTCTAAATACCTTATATCTAAACTTGCTATGCTCTAGCTTAAGGTTCTACTTCCTCACTCTTTTTTTTTTTTTTTTTTTTTAATATTTATTTGTATACATCATACAGCTTTCTCTCCAAGCCAGAAGAGGGCATCAGATCACATTTCAGATGATTGTGAGCCACCATGTGGTTGCTGGGATTTGAACTCAGAACCTCTGGAAGAGCAGTCGGTGCTCTTAACCACTGAGCCATCTCTCCAGCCCTACTTCCCCACTCTTAAAACAATCTTTTATCTTTGATTTATTTGTACTCTGCTCTCAAAAGAAAAAAATAATATCTTGAGGTCATGCTGCAAACACTTATCTAAGGGTTTCTAAGTTTCCTCATTTGGAATGGTTTAAAATCTATGTTACTGCAACAATATTTGGCTTTAAACCTATGTAATAAAAGGCTTATAATTAAAGATTATGCATGAGTATATATCTGATTTTATATTTATATCAGGGTTAGGCTGTTGTTCACCCCTTTTCAGACCCAGGCATGTTTTTAAAGTTCAGGGTTAAAAAAAAGGATTGTTAACTTATAAATTATTGGATATGGCTTAAAATCTATAACGAAAGGTTAACTTAGAACTCATAACTTGTAACTGAAAGTCAGTGCTTAGATAGTCTTAGACCATATGGCATGATTCTGTTCTGGGATATAAACAGCACATGGCTGTCTGCCGTCTTTGCTAGGACTGGAGAAGGTGGGCGTCATGGCTTCACCACCATCTTGACTAAGGACAACAGCACATGCCACGAGCTGACCAAGGAAACAGGTCTCCCAACATTCTTTTACATTGGGGTAGGATGTTTGCATGATTCCTGACATACAAACCTGTCATACAAACCTGTATAAACCAGGTTTATAAAAGATAGGGTTTAAAACAATGCGTGGTTAGTGAGGAACTAGAGCTGCACCTCCATGCATTCATGTACAAGAACATACTTTGCTGACAGCCAAACCTTGCAGCATAATAGTAATCCTCTTGGTATTAATTTTAGAGACATTAAATTATTTATGCTGTTAGGACTTGGTATTGGCTTCTAAAAATTATGGTTAGGCTCTATGTCTTCACTAATAAACTTAAAATTTTTTTGAGGTTTACAACATTAAAAAGGTTAAAAATCACTGGCTTAAAATGTTTAACTTGGGCTGGAGAGATGGCTCAGAGGTTAAGGGCACTGACTCCTCTTCCAGAGGACCTGAATTCAATTCCCAGCAACCACATGGTGGCTCACAACCATCTGTAATGAGATCAGATGCCCTCTTTTGGTGTGTCTGAAGACAGTGACAGTGTACTCATGTATATTAAAATAAATTATTAAAAATATGTTTAGCTTTGTTTTTTTGTTTTTTGTTTTTTTTTTTTTTTTTTTTTTCAGAGCTGGGGACCGAACCCAGGGCCTTGCGCTTGCTAGGCAAGCGCTCTACCGCTGAGCTAAATCCCCAACCCCTTTAGCTTTGTTTTTGCTAATGATATTAACCTACAGACTTTTTATGAACTAAAGCATATGGGAAACTGTTATGTTCTATAATGATACACGATATAAGCATCAGAAGTTCCCAGTTTCTTTATGGACTGTGTTTATGGATTAAAAGGTTTTACTTTAATGCCGAGAATCAAACCATTTTTAGATTTTTGTTTTAAATCTTTTTTTTAAAGATTTATTTATTCATTTATTATATATAAGTACACTGTAGCTGTCTTCAGATACACCAGAAGAGGGCATCGGATTTCTTTACAGATGGTTGTGAGCCACCATGTGGTTGCTGGGAATTGAACTCAGGACCTCTGGAAGAGCAGTCCGGTGCTCTTAACCGCTGAGCCATCTCTCCAGCCCTTTTGTTTTAAATCTTAACCTAACAGGGATAAAGCATAAAGTCCTAGTCTTATGAAAGCTACTAAATTATTATAAGCTGTTAAAGATAATTTAAAATGCAAATTGGTAATAGTCATCTTATAAATGATCAAATCTTTTAATGTATTAAAAAAACTATATTTTTCCAATATGATCAATTACAGGAATAAGCCTTATTTAGCCTTCTATTTTATGTATGAAAAGTATGGTTTAAAGCACATAACTGCAGACCAAGATTGTTAAACTCAGATACGTAAGGTAGGTACTAGCCAGAGACCTGCCAAATAGGGCATTTAAGATGTTTAAACTTACTGTGACAGATACTCTCAAATACTTAATGTGCCCCCACCCTCCCCTGCAAGGTCTCCAAGAAGCTAACGGGCACAGCGACAAAAGTCTCAACCTAAACTGTGGTATGTCAACCCCTGGGAAAGATTGCCCAGCCTGAACTGTGGGCAAACAGGACACCAGAGAGTTAGTTAACTGCCCCCTTCCCCCACTGCCTAAGATAAGGTGAGGTTAGTTCTTCCCATGTTCCTCCTCCACAGAAAAATTCTCTTCATCTTCTGGGCCTTATGGCCAAAGACTGCCTCTGCCTATGGTGCCATGGAGATGCAGGAACCTGGGACAATGGTCTAGGTAATGCACAGTGGACTAATCTGCCATTTTAGTTGATACATAGGTCATGTAGATTACAACTTATCCTTCTCAGATCTCTGATCACATTGACAGCTAAGTTAACTGTACTTTGACAGCTAAAAAACAGCAGGCAACTAGCTCTTTACCCCAAGGTAATCCACCACTGTGTTAGTTCATTAGTCAACTCATTAGTTAGTTAAAACTACTAGTTCTCTTATTTAAAAGGCTAACAGGTTTCATACTGAAAGCAGGTTTAAGGTGTAACTTTTTACAACCTTTATCCAAAGGAACTCATATTACACTGACTGCTCCCGGAAATCAATCACCTGTATCTCATGGTGAATAGTTAGATAGGAAAAAAGATATAAAGTTTATGTAAGGTCTGAGGCTATGAAAGCTTAGGTTGTGAGGATCTAAGAAAGTGTTTTAGGGTCTAAGAAGGTGTTTTAAGGTTGGAAAATGCAAGTGAAAGCTTAAATGGTGATAAGAAAGTGATTTAAGGTATAAAGGGAACAAAAATGCTTCAGATTTCTTCCCCTCGATACGCATTAAGGCTTCAAAATTCAGAGCTTTAACTCAAGCAAAGGAGTTCTGAGAAGTTATCAAGCCACTATGCAAGCCACTAGGGTGAACCAACGTTGGTTGGTTGCCTTTTAAGTATAGACTTAAAAGTGTTTCTCTATGTTACATCTATATACATTCAGTCTTCTGGATAGAGGGAAGAAGCCCCTCTTTCGCGATTTGTAGTCATATTGTACCCCCAGGGACCTAGCAATTGCTTATGTCATCACCTGCCACTGCCAGGTGTGCCAGGTGTTTGTGGCCAAATGAAAGGACCTGCCTGCCACCCTCTGTCCTCAGCATCCCCTCTTGGGAGCTCCAAGCCAACTCAGTAGGGGCTAAACCATTTCACCCTTATGTAAGGTGGCTCAAAGCCATCCAGCGGACTTGGCCTCAGGTCATAGAACAAAGACCACAAGAACTCCTCCAAGCAACTTGCCTTAAAATAGCGTAGAATAGGCAGGAACTTTCCTTTCTTTAGAATTCTTATCGCTGAGGCTTCTAGAGACACACCCAAACTGCATCTCTCCAGGACACACTTAACTGCCTCTGAGAAACACAAGAACTATTCCAACTTTTGTATTTTGCTAACAATTACGTTTTCTATGTACAAAGATCAAGTACTCTATAACAATGGGTTGTAGTAGGAAGCTGGTTAAGAAGAGGGGTGAGACTGTGGTCACAAAGGGAACCACATTCACGGTGTACCTGAATACACTAAATCCAGAGAATTTAATGACTTCCACAAGATGGCAATATTTTTGCAGCAATGTAGGGAGGAAAACTTTGGAATGACGATGCACCAGTTACTTTTCTGTTGCTGTGATAAATACTCTGGCCAAAACAATTTTCAAGAGAAAAGGTTATGGTTCACAGTTCCCATCAAAGTTGAGAAGTCTAGGGAGAAGGAGCTTGGAGCAGCTGCTCACATCTGTTGGTGAGGGGACACAGGAAAGAAAGGGGGTACATGACAGCTCCAGGATATGGTTAAGGTCTTTACTGTAGATAAGAAAGAGAGGCGGGCAGGTACAGACAGAAGCATCTGGAAGAGTCTAGAGCAGAGAGAGAAAGAAGCATGGATGTTCAGTGGTGAGCCCATGGCCAGGGCTGGGGGAAAGGTGGAGTGGGGGAGAACAGTGGAAATGGGGGGTGGCAAGAGATGGAAATAGAGGATATAGCCAGAGAAGGAAGGGAACAGAGAGAGGTGGGATGAGAAAGCAGTGTGGATAGCCAGGTTATAAGGATGGGAGGCCTGTGAGCTGGAGGGAGTTTAGGGGAGGGGAGGAGGCCAGAGGGACTAGGATGCTGGCATGGACTTGGAAATGCATCACAGGTACTGGTGATGCTGAGGGAGCCTGGAGGCCAGCATGGGCTGTGATAACACTGAGAGGCACCATGGGTAGCCATGTGTCCCTCTGCCAAAGGTAAGGGAAATCACATGGGGATTTTCACCCACGGTTCGGAACTTAGGGAAAATTAGTCACTGACTCCAAGTAGAGAGTTGTGATAAAAGTCTATACACCAGGCAGAATGAATACAGGCATATATTATAGAAGTTATTAATAAATAAAAATCAAGGGCTCCAGGTAAAGAGCTTGACAGGTCGATTTATTTTGGGCTAAAGTCCTGGTTTGATAAGTTGCTTACTTATTGATAGTAAAATTGATAGAATGTGTTTAGTTTGTTTTATAAATTACCCCGCTAAAGGCCATATGGCTCGATGATGCTGGCTAGTGAGGTTTGTGGTTATTTTTGATATTTACCACACAGGAAACTCAGGTTCTCTTAGCGTGGGCTCCATGGGAATTTTGGGTTAATTTCCTGATATCATAGAGTACAAAAGCCTAATGGATTCATACACTATTCTTTAGCTTACTTCCTTTTTAAAAATTGTTTAATCTTCATAATGTGTGTGACTTTCAGTTTTATGGTTATATTATTCCTCTGGGAGAGAGTGCAAGATACAAGCTTTTCTGACCAAGGAACACATTATTTTAGGAGAAAGGTTTTGTCTTTGTGTTTTTAAAAAGGATGATTAGGCTCTGGACCCTTTCCAGAGTTATATGGACCAGGTTTGATAGAGGGAGACCCCCTGAAGAACTAAATTCAAGAGAATCAAACAAAAAGATATCTCAATTCTAAACTTTTGTCTTGAGAATTATATTTTCAGAATGTACCTGCTTGGATTCCTGATCTCAAGGACTTTCAGCTGGGTCCAGTCAAGATAGACACATCAGGCTACAACATTTGTTCCATTTTCCCTACCTCCTACCCCCCAAGGATATCTCAGTGCCCATGTACAGCTTGAAGAAGCTATTGAAGAGTCATTACCCAGATTCCCTGGACTTTGGGGTGGGGTGGGGCTGAAAGTGGTTATTTTAAGGTTGTTTTTATGAGGAATTTAGAAATGGTCATAATTTAACAGGGAGGAATTAACTAGATTGAATCATACAGCTACAATCTCATTTGGTAACTAAGCTAAAATCATATCTTTACTTTGGTATAGAATTTATTTGTTTAAAAAAATTAAAAGTACAAGGTTTGGACCCAGTACTTCTATTGATGTCATTACAAAATTCTGAGTTGATTACACATGTGAGTTAAGGGCCAAGTAGCAAATTCATGGCTCTGAGTTTGTTAGAGTGCTTTCAAGATAATATATTAAGATAGTTAACAGACAACGATCCAGATTAACTTATATAGATAGATGGTTTTCAAAACCATCAGAAGTCCACAAAATATGACATTTAAAGTTATTTATCTTTTGTTGAGACATATCTGCTCCTAACAGTTCCCATTTGGTGGATTTAACGAAGAAACTGAGCATCTCTACCTCCAGGTGAGGTAATACCTTGTGGCTAGGCAGTCACTGGGCAAAAACTGCCTATTTCATCTACAGACTAATACTGTCCAAAAAGAGACACTTTATGCAGAATAGTTGACTGATAATCTCTGCCAAGCCAGAATTATCAGTCCTTTGAGGTTTCTGCATTTCAAGAGTCTGTCAGTTGATTTGGGGCCAGAAGGCTGAAGACTCGTGCTCTCATATTGCTAACAGGGAACTGTGATAGTGGAGATTTGTCTCTACAACCCCTCAGTTCTGGAAGCCGTGTTAGGCTTTCTATGTGTAGAGATATTTAGTCATTCCCAGATTTCTGAAGGGGTTGAAGACTGATTATAGTCTCATAGCCTATCGGGCTGGTTAACTTTGAAAATATGTATTTTATTAGATAGTTATCAGATAGTATAAAGCTATCCAGGATATAAAACAGATTTTAAGCCTTTCTTAAGTGAGAATGGATAACCAAATGTTCTGCTAAACTGATAAAATATTGGACTGGGTGTTAGGTATATTTTATGCTTTTAATTACAAAATGATAATAGTTGTGCTCAGCTTATATTTGAGAGAAAAAAAATTTTTTAATTAGACAGAAAGGGTGAGGTGTAGGATGATGTCATACAGGTGAAGGCAAGTACAAGATAGAGCGAGGCCTGTCATTGGACGAGAAGGAAGGATGGGCAGGAGAAAAGTTTTAGAGAAGAGGAGGAGACTGGAGAGGGAGGGGGGAAGCAGCCGAGAGAACGTGGAGGCAGATGTTAGGATTCCTTTCTGCACATTTACAGGTTGTTATGAATATTCTTAAGGGAAGGATGTGTACAGGATTTTGTGTATCTAGATGAGCAAACTATATCTTATCTAGGTGGGCAATTATATCTTACCAATTGGATCAGAGGTCATTGTATTGTGTGCTCTGTCATGTGGTGATTTAATAAGTGCATGGTGGGTGGAGACACTGGGTGACCTCGGGATTGGAATGTGCATGTCCGGCATGGTGGCAACCTGCATTGGGAACTACATGGTAGAGAGATTGTTGCCAGGCTCAGAGTAGCCATCGGCAGTGTCGTATGGGGTGGAGCAAAGTGGGTGAGAGGCTTTGCTGACTGAGATGAAAATATCAACTAGATGGGGCACTGTGGTGCCAGACCTTGTATGGGATAAAGGAAACCTTTATTTTAATTTTACTGCAACAGGTAGCCATGTGTCCCTTCTGCCAGAGGTAAGGGGAAATGACTCCTTTTGGCAGATGGGAACCAATTTCCCAAGGTCCTGAGCTTTTATCTAACTGTTAGACCTCCTCCTGTAGTCCAGGTTGAGCTCTTTTCTGGATATATTATGGACTGCCTTTTGGAGTATCGGGAATTAGAGTTTCCTTTGGAATCTGACAACATCGAATCTACAATCTGGAAGCAGAGGTTGATTAATGCCTATGTTTAGCTTAATTCTTCACTTATACAGTCCTGGATCCCCTCCAGGGAATGGAGGGCCACCCACTGTGAGCAAGTCACCTCACCTTAATAAAATCAAGATAATCCCACACAGGCGTTTTGAGAGACTCACCCCCAGGTTTATGTTTGGTAGCACATATACGTCAATATATTTAAGTGTTAAAATACACACACACACACACACACACACACACACACACGCACAAACACATACACAGATATATTTGTACATAAGTATGCAATAGATTGATTGCATTTGATTTTGAACTGAAATGTATGAAACAGTAAACACAAGTATAGCTTTTTTTCCTCCCAGCCCTCTCTTTGAGACAGGGTCTCTCTGTATAGCCCTGGCTGTCCTGGAACTCTGTATGTAGAGCAGGCTGCCCTGGAATGAACAGAGATCTTCCTGCCCCTGCCTCCAGAGTCCTGGGGTAAAAGGTATGTGCCACCACACCCCTCAAGCTTTTCTCTTTCTAAGCTAATTATCCCAGGTTTTTGCTACAGTGATGAAAGGCTAACACCATGTATGTATATATAGAAAAAGACTGCATTTTTAAGATTTACTTTTAATTTTAATTCTGAATGTTGGCTTACAGACAGTTCCACTACGCTCCTCCTAACAGCGACCTAGCAGTAGCTTGTGCCGTCATCTGCCACCATTACTACGGGTGCCACTGCAGCACATAAAGCATATAAGAGGGCTGCTTGCTACCCCACTCCTCTCTTCCCTCTCCCTCCCCTCCTTCTCCTCTCTTTCAGTCTTTCTCTCTCTTTACTCCCAGTCTTCCTGACTGGCCATCCTTCTCTCTCTGCCCTTCTTTATCCCCACTTTCTGCCCTCATGGCTCTGTTTGCTTTTATCCCTCCTCCAGGTCCCTCCTTCCCCCCACAATAAACCTCCCTTATACTGGGTCTATCGCACTATATCAGAGACACACCTTGGCATGGGTCTGCTAGGTACCTCCTAACCCCGCCGCTACCGCATTTATATTTCGGAACAATGTATGTCTGTATGAGGGTTTGTATACATGAGTGCAGTACCTGAAGCAACCACAAGAGGGCACTGGATCCCCTGGCGCTCGTGTTACAGGGGTCTGACTCAACCAAACTTGAATAGCTTCCTGGAAGAAGGAAGAGCTCTTAACCACTGAGCCGTCTCTCCACACCCCTTCGAGATGGCATTTTACAACCATGTCTGATTAGAAACACTGTTTACATTTGCTTTTGCTTCCTTCTAACTACAAGGAACCATAGGATAATTCCTGTTTAACACTAAGAAGGAACAAATTATCTTGAAGTTCCCTCACAGTGTCTGTTAGCTGGACTTTTCTAAAGCCAACTTCTAGACACATGTGTAAATTTATATCATAAACTGTCCTGTGAGGCGAAAGCGTTGTTGCTTATGCTGAAAGCCTGGCTACCCCTGAAAGAGCATGCTGTGAACTCTGCTAAGACACTGGGGGCTGTGCTTGACAAAAGTCTCATGCAGATAGCGCTATGTAGACATTGATTCATTCAAGTTTATCACACCAGGGAGCTCGAAAGAGCTGGGACCAATGACACAGGCGCAGACACTTCTCCACTGAGACAAAAGACTACAGTCTAGCTAGGTCTGGTAGCACAGGCCTGTGTCCCAGCAAGTAGAGAAACCGAAGCAAGTGGATCAAAAGTTCAAGACCCTCCTGGGCTACAGAGTGAGCTCAAAGCCAGCCTGGCTTGGTGGGATCCTGTCTCAAAAGGAGCATTTTGAGAAGTGAGTGAAAGTCTGAGGACTTGCACAGTAGCTGAGCACAGGCTCCTCATGGACGGCTCTGGATTCAACCCCCAGTACTGGGATTAAGAAAAAAAAGTTTTTACAGAGGGGACTACATTTACCTGTGATTGAAGAGTTACTAATCCAGACTCACGGCACATGGCCAGTTGGGAGAATTTTGACTGTGAGCCAGTCTGCTGGGCTACATAGTAAGGAACATGTGTCTATGCACACACTCAGGTGCACACACTCGGGGACACACACTCAGGGGCACGCATACACTGCTCCGTTGCAGGATATTTGACCACACTGTGAACCTTTAGATTGTGTTATTTACTAGGAAACACTGTTTCTAGATGTGCTGCAGCTCAGCTCTAGCACATGACTTTAATTTCTGTTTATTGTAAACAGGATTAAATAAAGTCAACCTTAGGTCAAGAGGCAGAGAGAGCAAGCATTTGACAAGGAGTGAACATAGACAACAACGATAGAACGTAAGAGGAAGTCAGGAGGACGGATAGAGAGGCGCACAGGAGGTAGAAGGGGGTTTTGAGACAGATGGAGAAGGAGGGCTTCCTTTTCCTTTTGGGACATCAACTGAAGAGGAAGGTCAGCTGGATGCTTTCTCTGTCTCTGTGGGCTAGCAGGCTTTCACCCCAGCATCTGACTCTAATTTGGCAATGGTCTTTATTGGTAAATCAAATGATTGAGATTTTGTTTAAAATAAGGCTGCTAGGTATCAAATGCTGGATAAATGACTGAGTGCCTAATTAACATATCAAAGTGGACTCTGGCCACCAGTAGTCACGTTCTGGCTGGCATACCCAACCCTCTACCCTAAACTCTCCAGCCCAGGGCCTGGGCCAGGCCTCCCTTCCCCCAGCTTCCGATCCCTCTGTAATCGCTGCCATCTTGGTTATCTGCCCATTTTATCTCTCTGTCTCTCTGTCTTCCCGCTAAGCCTCCCTCTCTCATGGCCTGGTTCAGTCTAGTTCAGTCCAGATACCTCTGGCTGATTTCTCCCCTTTATCTCCAAGATGAACTTCCTCAGCTCATCTCTAGAAGCATAATGTCCTCTCTTTCTTTCTTTCTTTCTTCCTTTCTTTCTTTCTTTCTTTGATATTTTTCTTTCTTTTCCTTCTCATTCATACACCATCTTGGGTTGAGGGTTTAGGTCAATCTAACAAGTGTGAGACACTGAGTTCAATCTGTAAACAAAAAGATCACATATGAATCACGCATCAGACCCCACTAAAATAGAAAAAAAAATTTAAAGAAAAGTGATTTATTTATTATACATAAGTACACTGTAGCTGTCTTCAAACAGACCAGAAAAGCTCCAAGAAAAGTGATTTTTAAAAATTTTATGTATACAAGTACACCATCCCTGTCCTCAGTCACAACAGAAGAGGGCATAAGATCCCATTGCAGATGGCTGTGAGCCACCATGTGGTTGCTGGGACTTGAACTCAGGACCTCTGGGAGAGCAGTCAGTGCTCTTAACCGCTGAGTCATCGTTCCAGCACAGAAAAGTGATTTTTCAAACAAGAAATAAACGCAGTCAGTCCTAGTAGAAAAGAAAGGGGTCAGGTATTGTAAGGAAGAAAATCAGGGCTGGAGAGGTGGCTCAGGGGTCAGATCACTTCCAGCTCTTTCTGAAGACCCGGATTTGTTTGTGTGTCGGGCAGCTCACTAGTTTGTGTGTCGGGCAGCTCACTACTGTCTTAACTCCATCTCCAAAGAATCCAGTGCCCGCCTTTGGTCTGTACAGGCACTTGCACTCATGGGTGCACACCTACAAACACACAAAAATTAAAAATAAATAAACGTTTTAAAAAGAACATTGATTTGAAAAAAAAAAAAAACAAAAAAACAAAAGAAGAAACCCTGCTAAGACTCCTCCCACTTAAGAGTAGGAAGTGCCCAGCTCATCTTCCGCTCCACCCCACAGCCTCGCCCAGGCCCCGCCCCACCCTCGCACCCCAACCTCCACCCCTGTCCCCATCCCCGGCCCCGCCCCGCCTTCTCACTGCCCCTCTCTAGGTTTGACTGTAGTTATTAAGGTTGTTTCTTATGCAGAGTGTCCAGAGGGCTTCTTCGACTTATATTTTTATACATGTACATCATAAAATGACTTATTAGCTGCATGTAGATGTCTTTTTTTTTTTTTTTTTTTTTTTTTTTTTGAGCTGGGGACCAACCCAGGGCCTTGCGCTTCCTAGGCAAGCGCTCTACCACTGAGCTAAATCCCCAACCCCTAGATGTCTTCAAAACAGCGTTTGCTCTGCATGTATGGAGCTCTGAATTTCATCCCTAGTTTCATGAGAGACAGACAAACAGTTGATGAATTTTATGCAAAAGCCATCTACTGTGGTGCCAAACGGCCTGGCAGGCAGAGCACGCTGAGACAACCCTACCCCGTGCCACATGGAGTGAAACAGCGGCAGACATCCAGAGGCCCAGGCACCACTAAGAGGAGCAAGTAAGTGGTGCAAGACAGAAGACAAAGAGAAACAGAATGTGCATCATGAAGAGAGACGGAACTGGAGACTCCGGGGTAGTGAGGAACAGCCTGTTGTGAGTAGCTGGCGATGCCACCTGAGGCCATGGTGATGTCCTGGCTGTGCTGCCACCAAAGGCCTTGTCTGGGTCCTTGGACCTGCAGCAGTAGTGGGGGCTGTTACCATCAAACGTCATGCAGACATCCCTGGTCTAGACTGCCACCTGGGGCCATGTTGCTATCTGAGGGCTGTGCAGAACTGGCCCTGTCCCTCACCCGATGCAGCATTGGGGAGAGCTGACCCCACCCATCTCTCAGTGAGCACAGTACTGCTAGGCTTCGTTTTTTGGGGGGGTTGTGGATGAGCCTGACCGGAGAGTGTGAGCACTGGAAAAAAATGGCCCTGCTGTGGTGGTGTGGCCACCAGGGAAAGGACCCTATCCCCACTCTTCTCCACCTGCAGCAGGAGAGCTTGCCCCACTTCCAGTCTGGGCAGCATTAAGAGAGCTGTCTCGGCCCCTCACGTGGTGAGCGCAGTAGAGCTGGGCCCTGTCGTCAGGGGCATGGGTAAGCCAGCCCTGAGGGTGGTGTCTGTGATATCTCAAGAGAGCTGCCCCCCGCCTCCCCCCCCCCCGTTCCCCGCCAGCTGCACCACCCAGAAGAGCAGGCCTATACCTTGCTGGGGCGGCACAGTAAAGCTGGCCCTGGTGACATGGGTGCAAGAGAGCAGGCCCTAATGGTGTGAGCATGGGAAAGCCGTCTGGCTGACCAACTCAGCTACTGTTGTGTTTTATAAAAAAGAAAGAGCCAAGAAATAAGTTTTACAGAGCGAGGTATGGTGAGGTGGGGGGTGGGGTGCCTCGGTTGGCCCATACTGAGGCATCCCTCCCCCCTGAGGTACCAGCCATATGAAGGGTATCGTATGGAATAGAGTTTATTTATGGCATGGGAAGGGAATTGAGATGTGGGGAGAGGGTGAGGGGAAGAGAATGGCTAGGAACATGTGGAAAGAAAGTGGGAGGGGATAGGGAGAGAGAAAGAAAGGGGTCAGGGAGAGAAGAAAGTCAGAGAGAATAAGAGAGAGGAGGGGGCAACAACTCCTTTTATAGTGAGGCAGGCATACCTGGCTGTTGCCCAGTAACTGTGCAGCAGAGTCTAAAAGGAATAACAGCATTTCTCCATTTTGGTTTAATTTTTAAAAAATGGAAAAACTAGAATGAGGTGATGGTGAAGCAGGAATAGGGTCCTCATGGTCTTTCTTTTCTTTTTTTTTCTTCTTGAGCTGGGGACCGAACCCAGGGCCTTGCGCTTGCTAGGCAAGCGCTCTACCACTGAGCTAAATCCCCAACCCCCCTCATGGTCTTTAATTACTTCCTGCTGCTGACTTTGGGGCAATGTGTCTCTGGGAAACCTAAGAAAATGGGGGCGGGGATGTTGGTCCAGTTTTAGGAGAGTTTCCTTGCTGTCCTGGGTCTGTGGACTCATCTATAGGTAAGAAGGAGCAGGTCCAGCAGCAACATCTGTGTCTGCGAGAGTAGACTGGACCATCTGTGGGTTGCTTATCTGGAGCTGTCCTGGAATGTGATGCCTGGGCCCTGGACAGCTCTCCACCCAATCCTACCTGCCCTTAGGGGTTGGGGCGAGTTGGTGCAGAGTCCACAACACAGACTCCAGGAGCAGGAGAGAATGCTAGAGCAAGCTCATCTGAGCACTGCTCCAAGCTCCTTTAATACCCTCCACCCACACTCCCACTGGTCCCAAGAAAGCATCTCTTCTAAACAGCAGGTCCTGATTGGCTGGCATTGTTTGCACCAGCAATCCTTGGTCTCTCAGGCAGTCCTCAATTAGGTCCTCCTGCAAGAGATGCTTCTGCAGCTGCACTGCCCCCAGCGTTTACATAGAGGTGGCCCCGACATTCCTGTTACATTTGAGTAAACGTCTGGCCTTGACAAGATGCTAAAACACACATATATTAGGGGTAGAGAATAAAGTTAAGTTCGTTTGGGAGGAAAAAAAATTTCTTAGGTTTGGTGGTTTCGGTGAAGGGAGTTCCAATCCCAGGAGACAGGTGGCCCATCCCATCTATAAATTCTTGGAGCATGCACGAAGGAGCTGGTCCTCTAGAACCAATGTCACAGAATCTCCAGGACAGAGAGCAACAACTGGGTATCTGAGAGGAGTCCCAGTGAGGATCTAGTGTAGCAGAAGCCAGAGGCTTCAAGCCAGGCCAATGACTCACTGCAATGAACGTTTAAAAGAAAAGCTGTTTGAATAAAGGATATACTGTGGGGCACAGTGGGACACATGGGAGCCTCCACGACTGGGTTTTTGTTTGTTTGTTTATTTTCTTTCTTTCTTTCTTTTAGGGGGAGGTTGGAAGGGCAGAAGGCAGATATGGATGGGGAGATGAGTGGGATTGGGGTGCATGATGTGAGATTCACAAAGATCAATAAAAAGTTAAAAAAGAAAAGAGAAGAAAACCAGTAATCCAGTGGAGGAGCCATTTATTAATGTAGTCTACTTGTATTCATTTTAAAAACTATTTATGGCCAGTGGGTGGCGTATGCTGGGATTAAAGGAGTGCACCACAACTGCCTGGCTGTTTTGTTCTATTATGTTGGGAGAGGGTCTTACAGAACCCAGGCTTCAACTTGCTTTGTAGATAAGGCTGGTCTTGAACTCCTGATCTTCCTTTCCTCGCCCACCATGTGCCGAGATTAGAGGCAGGTGCTGCTGTGCTTGCATTTTTATACTCAGTTTTTATTTTGGTTTTGGTGTTTTGGGGGGGCAGCTTTTTTTTTTAAATATGGTTTCACTTTGTGACTGAGAGAAGCCTCTGACTCCTGCTTCTATTTATTTTTAATTTTTTTTGTATAAGCATTTTGCCTGCATGTGTGGATTATATGCAAGCCTCATGCCTGAAGGGGTCAGGAGAGGACATCAGAGTCCTGGAACTTTAGTTACTGGTATTGTGAGCTTCCATTTGACTGCTAAGAACCATACCTAAGTCTTCTACAAGAGTGGCCAGCATGCTTAACTTATGGCTAATTTCTCTCACACTCCTGAGTATGAGGATTAAAGCAGTGAGTTACTGCACCCAGGTCAAAGATAAGAAAAGAAAAGGAAAGGGCAGAAGGAGTCCAGTTGGTTTGAGAGGTAGAGGTTTGTCTAATTTATGAAGGGCACGGGTATGATGCTTATGCTGCAGAGGCGGAATTAGGATAAGGGAAATTAAAGCAAGAGAAGCCTGCCAAAATGTAACAATAAGACTGTGAACTGGAGTTAGAATAGTAACTTAGATTGGCAGTGTTGCTTCTCAGCTGGTACTTACCTAGCATTCGTGAGTCCCTGGATTCAGTTCCTAGCATTTTACAAAACTGTGTGGAGTAACACATGGGTGTAGTCCCAACACTCGTCCAAAATCATTCTGGGCTACATAGTAAGTTTGGGGCCAGCCTGGGCTACTGGTCTGTCTCCAATCATGCTCAGAAATGTAAATCAAAGTCATTGGGACATCACTTTCACCCTTGTGATACTAGATGATGCCAGAAAGACTAAAGATAAGAACTAAAGTGAAGGAGAAAGGGACATCACAAGAACGGGGAGTCGAACACTGTTAGGGCGAGGGTAAATGGAGGCGGTTTGTTGGGATTGGTCTGTCGCTATGCATTGTAACGTTAAATTCTGTCTCCCAAGGTCTAGTTACCTCAGGGCAAGTGAATTCTCACGAATCCCAGCTTTTCTTGTGTAAGCTTTGTTCCTTAATTTAAAACTACTGGTTAATAAAAATGCCTATAGCTTGTAGATGGGCTGAGGGGAGGTGGGCAGGGCTTTGGTTGCTGGTCTTGGGGTCTGAGGCAGAGACTAGGAGAAGAGGACAGAGAAGAAGGAAGAGGTTGCCACGGGGTAGATGCATCCTGAGCACATGGCCACGAGGGCCCGCCTGTTGAAGGAACAGTGGCTCATGCAGAACACGGCAAGTGATATCTCAGGGTTACTGACAGGGAAGTAGACAAAATAGCACGGAGGGTTGATAACTGCCCAGCTCTAGTGCTCTAAGGCTTATTATAAATATAAAGGTTTTGTGTCTTTTATTTGGGAACTAAATGATCTAAGGTAAATAACATTTACTGCAACAACAGATTTTATGGAAAGCAAGAAGTCCCCATCTCAAAAAAAAAAAAAAAAATCACCACGTATACTGACAATCTTGCTATCGTACCTGAACCAGAGGAAATCAAATCAATATACAAAAGCCATGTGTACTCCAGTGATTACTGAAGAACCATTCACAATAGTGAAGAAAGCACGGAGCCATCTAAGTGTCCTTCAGTGTAAGTGGCTAGAGAAAAGGTGACGCAAATCCACAACAGAATGCTCCTCAGCCACCAAGGATGGGACCGCCATTGTAACACTGTGCACGGTGCTAGTAGTCATTGTTAAGTGACATCTGCCCAGTCCAGAAAGACAGGGACTGTTTGATCTCCTGGAAAGGAGACAATAATGGTGGTCACAAGAGTGTGGGGTGCGTTGGGGAGGTGAGAGTGGACAGACGTTAGGTAGCCGGGGCTAAGCCACAGTAAACAGGAGTATAAAGTCCCACTGTGCTGTGGCATAGTAGGGCAATTACAGATAACGATGATGTGCTGTAATTTTCTTTTTTAAGATTTATCTATTTTATGTGAGTACAGTGTAGCTGTCTTCAGACACACCAGAAGAAGGCATCAGATCTCATTATAGATGGTTGCGAGCTACTCTGTGGTTGCTGGGATTTGAATTCAGGAAGAGTAGTCAGTGCTCTTAACCACTGAGCCATCTCCAGCCCCTAAATTGAATTTTTAAAATTCTCATGCTATAAGCACACACCCGTAAGCTCAGCTCTTGTTAGCATTCTGTCTAAGCCCCGCCCCACAGTTACCTGGCAACAGCCAGGTATCCCTGACTCACTATAAAAGAGGCTGCTTGCCCCCTCCTCTCTTGCTCCTATTCTTACCTTCCTGCTCCCCCCCTCTCCCCATCCTCACCACCACCATCATATACTCATGGCCTCTACTTCTCTTCTCTTCTCTTCTCTTCTCTTCTCTTCTCTTCTCTTCTCTTCTCTTCTCTCTCTCTCCTCTTCTCTTCTTTCCTCTCCTCTCCTCTCCTCTCCTTTCCTCTCCTCTCCTTTCCTCTTCCCTCTCTCTCTCTTTCTACTTTTCTTTGCCTCACTACCCTCTCAACTCCCCTCCCTAGGCCCCGAATAAACCCTATTCTATACTATATCATTGTGTAACTGGTCCCTCAGGGGAAAGGGATGCTTCAGCATGGCCCCCTTCCTCCATACCTCACCACACCTCCACCAAAACATATGCCCTCCTCTCTTAAATCTTTTTATAAACACATCAGCTCTTGGAAGTCTGAGGCAGGAGGATCAGGAGTTCAAGACCAACCATGGCTACTTGAAATTCCTTCTCAAAAACCTTAAAACAAGAACAAGTCATGCTCTTGGTAGGGTTTCCACAGAACCTCAAACATTCTGAAAGATGTTAATGAGTGTTCTATGGGAAGCCCACCAAGGAAATCAAAGTCATTAGGCTGGAACTCCTGTATATCCCTTGCACAAGCAGGGAAACCCCATCTGCCTTCCTTCCCGGAACTGCAACCACATGGAGAAAATTGCCCCCCCCCACGCACCCCAGGTCTGCTTGGAGAAAACTCAGAGCTAACATATCATCATCACTCCTCATCTCCACGTTTCCGGCAACCCACCCAAGAGTGCCCCCCAGGGGCTCAGTTTTTGACCACGTATGATCACAATCCCAACTCCTAGCTGGCACACCATCACTCCTCACCTAACCGCTATAAAATCCCTGTGTGACTTCCTTGGCCTTCACTGTGTGACTGATCAAAGAACCCACCAGAGAGCTGTAATAAACCTACCTCTATCTACTTTTAATCCAGTCTAATCTGGCCTATATCTGCATCACCAAGGGAGAGAAAATGCCTATGGTTTTGTCTCTTCTGGCCCCCTCAGAGCCTACCATAGTCTAATCTCACATCCCCAAACTTCCACTGGCAAGTTCTGCTTCCGCACAGGGTGGAAAGTAACTCAGGTTTCCTCCTTCCCACCAGACGGCTGCCACCCCCGCTCCCTGCTTCTGTGCTGGGTTTCTTGGCCTCCAAAGAGACCTCTCTGCAGCCCACGGTGTACTCTCTTCTCTGGCACTGCGGCTTTGACATTCTGCCTTCAGGGAAGGCTGTTGCAGAATGTCCATTGCTGGAGGCCTGGAGAGTTGGCTCTGCCGCTAAGAGCAATTGCTGTCCTGCACAGAGCCCAGGGTTCAGTTCCCAGCATCCACGTGGTTCTCAACAGTCTGTGACTCCAGTTCCAGGGGGACCTGATGCCTTCTGACCTCGGCAAATTTTTCTTTAAAAGATTTATTTTATGTATGCAAGTACACTGTAGCTGTGTTCAGACACACCAGAAGAGGGCATCAGACACCAGTATAGATGGTTGTGAGCCACCATGTGGTTGCTGAGAATTGAACTCAGGACCTCTGGAAGAGCAGTCAGTGCTCCTAACAGCTTGGACATCTCTCCAGCCCCTCAGCCAACTCTTGTACACATGTGGTACGCACACATAAAATACATTTTTATTTCTTTTATTTAAAATTTAAGTTTATTTAAAATACTTTAAAAAAAACAACTATCACTTCAGCAAAATGGCTTTGCTGTAATAATCTCAGAGGATAGCAGACTGCTTGGTTGTTGTTCTTGTATCTGCACCCTAACTTGTGGCTAAATCCACTTGAATAAATTCCGCGGAAAGAAAACAATTCAGTCACTTGTTTTCTAGCATCCATTTAAGTTGGGCTAAATTAATGTTTTCTGTGCTCCTCTCCCACAGAGATGAGAGGCTGGATGAGTCATTTATAACACAGCCCGATGGGCAGGAGAGGACAACTCTCTTCCTGTGTTGGTGCTTTGATGGATCTACAGAGAAATTCGAGCATAAAGCCAGGAGATGGAGGAACTATGGCTTGCCACCTTAGGGTAAGCAGCAGACTGAACTTCCCAGCACACACAGTTGAGTGGCTGATAATGCTAAACACCCCAAAAAGTTTTAGATATTAAAAATTTTGATGGGGGGAGCTTAGAAAGAAAGAATCAGGGTTCAGAAGCACAGGCCTTTTCTTTTTTAATAACTTAAAAAAAATGTAACATTGCTGTTTTGCCTGCATATGTGTCTGTGTGAGGGTGTCAATCCCCTGCAACTGGAGTTAGATAGTTGTGAATTTCTGTGTAGATGCTGGGAATTGAACCTAGGTCCTCAGGGAGGCCAGCCAGTGCTCTTAACCACTGAGCCAATTCTCAAGCCCCAAGGTTGAAGTTCTTAGTCCCAGCACTCAGAAGACAGGGGCCTGAAAATCTGTAAATTCCAGCCAGGTCTACTCGTAAAGTGCCAGGCCAGCCACAGGTTCAAGGTGAGACCCTGTTTCAAAGCAAAGAAACCAGCCCAGGGAAACTAGTACAAATGACAAGGAGGGGGGTGTAGAGGAAAGGGAAAACAATTCAGGGGAGGTAGTTCACCCCAGTCTCAGCCTCAGCTCTCAGAAGAGTAAGTTTTAGACCAGAGTAGGTGGGGCTCATGCCTACAAGTCAAGCACCTTCAAGAGATGAAAACAGGAAGATTAGGAGCTTAAAGTAATAAGGCCAGTTGGAGCTACACAAAATCCCATCTCAAAACAAAACAAAACAAAACAAAACAAAACAAAACAAAACAAAAAGACCTGGTGTGGTGGTTCGCACCTCTGATCCAGCATACTGGAGGCAGAAGCAGGTGGATCTCTGTGAGTTCAAGGCCACCCTGCTCTACATAGTAACTTCCTGATCAGGTAGAGATAGTGACATTGTGTCTCAAAACAGACAGACAGACAGACAGACAGACAACAAAGCAAAGTGAAGGAGCTGAGTGATGACTCAGGGGTTAAGAGCTCATGCAGCTCTTGCAGAGAACCCAGGTTATTCCCGAATTTGTCATCCCTCCTACATAGTGAGTTTGAGGTCAGCCCAGACCCCGGGAGGCCTATATCAAAAAAAAAAAAAAAAAAAAGCCAAACAAAAAGAAAGTATAGGCCCTATAACCAGACTGGCAGATTCGGCCCTGGCTTTGGATGGTCTCCTGTGTGAGTACCTCAAGCCAACCAGTCCTGCCCCTGGAGGCTCACAGTGTTCTCTTGTATCATTACTGAGGTCAGCAAAATCAAACAAAACAAATAGCATGTTTTCACAACAATTCTCAGCTTAACGCCCGCATCACTGAAAATACCAGCTCAAAAATGCTTCTCTTGGGGTTGGGGATTTAGCTCAGTGGTAGAGCGCTTGCCTAGCAAGCGCAAGGCCCTGAGTTCGGTCCCCAGCTCTGAAAAAAAAAGAAAAAAAAATGCTTCTCTTGGGGCTGGAGAGATGGATCAGTGGTTAAGAGCACTGACTGCTCTTCCTGAGGTCCTGAGTTCTGGAAATCCCAGCATCCACGTGGTGGCTCACAGCCATCTGTAATGAGATCTGATGCCTTCTTCTGGTGCGTCTGAAGACAGTGACAGTGTACTTATATGTAATAAATAAATAAATCTTTTTAAAAAATGCTTCTCTTAGCCCTGCATGGTGGTACACAACTTTAATTCCAGCACTCAGAAGGCAGAGAAAAAGGCAGGGGATCTCTGTGAGTTAAAGGTCAGTCTGGTAGTCTATGTAGACTCTGTCTCTAAAATAAAATAAAACAAAATAAAATGCTTCCAAGTCTAAATTTGATCCTTAGAATCCACATGGTAGGAGAAGACAAGGAATTCACACACACACACACACACACACACACACACACACACACACACACATGCATGCACACACACACAGATGTACACATGCCTGCACATACACTAATAAGTAAATAATGGTTATGTAATCGAATGCTTTCCTCACCTGATCTCTACAGACAAAAGGTCTCCACCTTCATGCATGGGTTCTTGCAGCCCCCTGTGTACCTGTCAACACTCCAGAAACATTAGACTGTTTATGTTGTTGTGTAAAACTGTCCTGTAGATTTTATATTTTAGCATGCCCACCAGAAGCTCTTGAGAAAATACTCAGCGGAACTTATGATGTTGGTAGTACTCTCAGGGAAAGCAATGAAGTTTCTCTCCCTAGTTTCCTACCTAACTGACTAGTAAGGCACTCACATAGAACTCACTATGTGTGTTACCTTGAAAGCCTCTAGGGTTTTACAGACCAACATAGATCACAATCTGTGCCCATAGAAGCTACCAGGGAGACAGTCAAACAAACACCAAGAGTGGAGTGCAAAGCCTTCGAGAGGCACGAGAACTATGTGTAGCGCCCAGCCCACATACTTAACAGGGAAGTTGATTGCTTCTCCATACTCCTCTGTGGGAACCCAAGAAATCTTCATAGAACAAACACTCAATCTTGCAGGATAAGTAGAAATATTCCAAGCAAAGACTGGGGGATAAAGGGTGTGACTCAGTGGTAGACTTGCCTAGCATTTGTGTACAAGGTCTTGAGCCCAATGCCCAAAGACAAAAATTAACAGAGATAAGATTGTCCACATTTGCCAGCATCTGTGGTGGAAACACTTCTCTTGTGGCAGATTTCAGACAACACGACGTCCCTGAGCACCGGGAACAGTTGAGCATGGACTAGTAAAGCGCACCGCCCACCGCACCGCCTACCACACCGCCCACCGCATCGTCCACCGCATCGCCCACCTTATCACCCACTGCACCGCCCACCGCACCGCCCACCGCATCACTCACTGCATCGCCCACCAAAGCACCCACCACAGCACCAGAGGGAGGGCAGGTGACAGACAAGGCACAGCCAAAGGCGCAGATGCCTGGAGGAGTCTGCAGACAGGTGGGCTGCTGCCCCACAGAGTGTGAGATGGTGACTGGAAGGTGTGGAGTGTGGAGAAAGAGGCATAGTGTGTGAGAGAGATCAAGCTTGTGACAGGAGACATGCTCTACGAAAGTATCTGGAGAACAGGTAGGGGGAAGGTTTCAGAACAATGGGCTTGGGCGACTCTATCTCCTTAGCAGTGGATAATGTTCTAAACCATTCATGCTTTGGAGGAATAACTCGGAGACAGTGTAGGAAGTAGCTAGTCGTCAGATGACAGGGCTCTCCCCAGTGGATCAGCAGGATGACTGATCCGAGCATTGCAACAGTCTTGCAATGGGGTCTAAGCCAATATTTGGTTTCTGTGAGCCATAGCTAAGACATTTCAGTACGACTTGTGTATATCCCACCTCAGGGGCTTCTTTAACTCAGGCCTTTAGAAAAGAAAGGAAGGAAATGATAAAATAATATCGCTTTTTAATGTGGCTAAATAGAACCCTGAACAGCCTTATGCAACAACATAAATGTGTCTGTACATTTTAATGTGGATAACTCATCTCAGAGTCCCTGTTCATCCACAACAGACACTACTTCCTCCGCCTCTGCCTGTCGGATTTAATTCTCATTGCCTCTTCCTGAGAGTCACATTGGTCCCATTAAGCACTCAGATCTGTTGTCTGTTTGCTTTTCCCCTTCACCAGGGGACGTTGGTTTCCACAGCTGCAGCTGCCCACGGCCTGCCCACGGCCTGCCCACGGCCTGCCCACGGCCTGCCCACGGCCTGCCCACGGCCTGCCCACGGCCTGCCCATGGCCTGCTAAGCCAGATTTCCAAGGAGGAAAGCATTGAGGCTAAAGGCAGCCTCCATCCCAAAGATGCTCTGTGTCCTTGGGTTTCTTACTTCCCTAGGTGATACTCTGGTCACGGTGTGTGTGTGTGTGTGTTTGTGTGTGTGTGTGTGTGTGTGTGTGTGTGTGTGTGTGTGTGTGTGTGTGTGTGTGTGTGTGTGATAGGAGGCCACCAGATGATCACACTGCAGTTCTGTCATATGGTTCTGGGGTGGCTTTGTGGGTAGCTGCCTGGCTTGATTTCCTTTCTATGGCTGTGATATCCTGACAAAAGCAAATTTTTTATTAAAAAAGAAAAGAAATAGTGTTTTAGCAGGGCATGGGAGGGGGGCACATCTTTAATTCCAGCACTGGGGAGGTAGAAGCAGGTGAATTTCTGAATTTTGGGACAGCTTGGCTACACAGAGAAACCCTATCTCAAACTCCTCCTGTCACCCCCTAAAACAGAAATGGTTTATTTAGCTTACAGATCTAGATTGTAGTCCACCACTGTGGGGGAAGTCAAGGCAGGAACTTGAAGTAGCTAGTTGGTTTCACAGTCAAGAGCAGAGAGAGAAGTGTCTGTACCCACGCCAACTTAGGCTCAGCTCATCCCCTCCTGTTTTTTTTTTTTTTTTTTTTTTTTTTTTTTTTTTTTTTTTTTTTAGGGCCCTGGACACAAACCAGAAATGGTGCCACCCCATGTTAGTTGGCATAATTAACATAATCAAGACCAACTCCCATAGGCTCACTTGAACCAGATAATCCTCCACTGAGACTCTGAGGTGATTACAGGCTGTGTCCAGTTGACAATTAAAACTGCAAGTCACAGTGGCACTGCCCACACCCGCAAGAGATCCTGTTTGCCAATACACACCACTCACTCTCCTCTCTCCCTTCGATCTCCTTTTCTTTCTTCTGAACATCAGACCACCAGGCTGGACCCAACTTTCAGATCTTGATGCCGAAGTCTACAGGGGGAAAGGCAATGGTAGTTGCAGGTGACATGTAGGGACTTGTAAGGTCCTGTCCATCTATCAGGTGTTACAGTTTGACAGCTGCTTGGCAGGTAGCAGCAGCAATGTGGGGGGAAGTCAGTAGACTTCCCAGCTTTCTACTGAAGCTTACTATCTCCTTCTTGCTCTCCTGCTGCCCCATCTGCTGGTGGTAAAACTGTTACGGTCAGGCCTGGTGGTTTGTAATGTTAGGCTGACAGGAAACAAGAGGATGTCAAGTTCAAGGACAACCCAACAAGATGAAATGTATGCATCCTATGGTCCAACGACCTGGTTAAACCTCAGTGATGCTTAGGCCAACAAAATTGCCACATTGAGCAGACTCAAATGCCAAAAATAAGACTACTTAAACATGAATTTCAGTTAAACAATGAATATTTTTATGGATTCCATATTTGCCAGAAAGCCCTTTAATACTTTTAAATAATCATAATAGTTAACAATTAGTGAACCAAGGAATCCCAGCCTCAAGGGGAGGTGAGAATAAGAACCCTCGGGAAGACCTAGCAAAGAGCTTCATAGTAACAGCTGCTCGGACTGGAATTAGGTTTGTGGTGTTTGGAGAGCAAGTTCTTATCCTCTGCTACTGTTACAGTTCAGGAATCCCTCCAAGGGGAAATATTTCCTTCTGGACAGGAGAATGAAATCCCTGGTCTAAATGGAGAACTAGCCTTGTACTTTGGGGGGTCAGTGGCCTGGTAAAGAAGCATGCTGCAGGAAGGTGAGGCCACCTTTTTCCCCCCCTTCTCTTATTTTTCTTTTGGTTGCTGTCCAGAGCCCAGATACACTTCTGCTACCCTGGGCTTCCGTGTTCTGTGCTTTCTCTGAAGCTCCCTTCCTGTCATGTGGCTCACCTCCATGCTGGCTCAACTCCAATGACATGGGTCTCTCTCTCTCTCTCTCTCTCTGTTTGTTAAGTTTCCATCTATGAATCTATAAGAAACTTTCCTCTAGAGATTACTCTCAAAAATACCCCTCCAATATTCCTGTACCCTTGTCTCCTTGAGTTTGTATCAGACAAAATATTGCCGATGTGTATGATCTTGTCTAAATTATGTTAACTACAGCCCCATCTGCCAACTTGCCTTTATTTTTCATTTATGGAGCAAAGGGGCTGTAGACAATTAAGAAGCAAGACACGGGGTTGGGGATTTAGCTCAGTGGTAGAGCGCTTGCATAGGAAGTGCAAGGCCCTGGGTTCGGGCCCGAGCTCCGAAAAAAAGATTCAAAAAAAAAAAAAAAAAAAAAAAAAAAAAAAAAAAAAGAGAGAAAAACCACAAGAGAAAAAGATGTCCTGAGAAAAAGCCCTCACCCATCAATGGACTGTAACTCACGAAGATGCAAAATTGTACAGAAGAGCCTGACCTGAGAATGCAGCTGGGGTGGGGGGTGAGGGTGGGGATGGGTGTGTGGGTCCTTAACATGCCTAAGCAAGTGCTGTCCCAGGGTGAGCATGCAGAAGCTGATACAGCTGTGGTCCAAGGTGGTAGGGCCCCACCTTGAGCTGGCAGCAGAACTTGGCAGTGCTGCTCATGGAATACTTTTTAGAAGGCATCAAAGATTCAAGATGGAGGAGGTCATGAGAGCAGCTGAGTCCAGATAGAGCGAGACCAGGCTCAACTAACATCCCTGCGAAGAAGCCCTAAGAGGCCTGTATGTAAAGAAGAGAAGCTAAAGCCCACGCTGTGGTAGGATCCCCAGGATACTGAAGATCCAGGATCATGGCACATCTGCCAAGAGCGCTGCAGGTGCTGAGTGAGTCTGTCCCAGGAGAGAGACTGTCCGCGTTTCCAGCATCAGGACTGGGGAGTACATTCTACTAAAGCTCTTCGAAGCCCAGCTGTTACACATTGAGGCCCAGATGAGGAACTTGAAGCTATTTGCCCTGCTGAATGTTGATCTTGTTTTGCTTTGCTCCAGTCATTCCTTGCTCTACCCAAGTTGTTCTTTTCTGGAATAGGAATATCTACCCTGTGCTATTATATGTTAGAAGGATAAAGTTTTTTTATTTTATAGGTATGCCCTATTAAGAAACTTTGGACTTGAGAGCAGGAGAGATGGCTCAGTGGTTAAGAGCACTAGAGCACTGACTGCTCTTCCAGAGGTCCTGAGTTCAAATCCCAGCCACCATATGGTGGCTCACAACCATCTGTAAATGACATCTGATGCCCTCTTCTGATGTGTCTGAAGACAGCTACAGTGTACTCATATCTAATAAATAAATCTTTTTTCTTAAAAAAAAAAAGAAAGAAAGAAACTTTGGACTTTTTAGTGTGTTTGAATTACAAAGATATTTGCAGTTAAACCAAATGAATGTTACATTGTAACATGTCGTCAGCCTTATGATTTAAATGATGTGAACATGAATTGTTTATTTTAGTTAGTTTGTATCAAAGACACAAAATTGCTGTATTGGGTAGGTTGTGAACTATTCTAACTTACATCCCAGCCATATGTCCCTTGTTACATGCTATGAGTCTTGCCCGGGTTATTTCTGCTCTGTGAGCCTAACCTAGGGTTCGCTTCTCCTGGTCAGATGCTCATGATTCATTCGTCCTCATGGCGGCCTTGTCCTATCTCCGCCTCCCTTCTCCTCCATTTCCCTCACCTGGTGGTCCTTGCCTGACACCTCTAGCCCAGTAATTGAAACTCCACTGAAGGAGAAAAACTATTCCCTAAAGTTGTCTTCTAACCTCTATACATGCCACGATACCCATACTCAACATACATGCACACATCTACATGTTACATACACGAGTAAATAAACGAAGAAAAACCCACCCACAGTGAATACACTCCACCTGGTAGCTCACAACCACTTGTAACTCCTGTTCCAGAGAACCCAGTACCCCCTTCAGGCTTCAGAAGTACCAGGCGTGCACAGACATAAATGCAGGCAAAACATCTATGCACATAAAATAATATTTAATTTTATTTTTAAAAACAGGAGGGTCGGAGAGGTGGCCCGGTGACTGAGAGTAAACACTCCCCTGCAGAGACCTGGGTTCAGTTCCCAGCACCCACATCAGGAAACTCACAGCTGCCTGTGACTCTAACCCCAGGGGATGCCCTTTTCTGTGCTCCTCAGGCAACTGAACCCACGTGTACACTCCCCCCTCCCCCAACACACACAGAGCGTGTGCTTGAAAACGCAGAGTGAATCTTTAAAAAGCTGGAAAGGAAGGGAAAGTTAGGCACCTGCAACCCCAGCCCCTGAGAGATGGAGTTGGTAGAATTGGGGGTTCAAGGCCTGCCGGGGCTACGTGAGACCCTGTCAAAACAAAAAAGGAAAACCAAAATGTGGCTGTAACTTAGTGCTTAGGGCTGTCGTACTTGCCTAGCATGTGAGGCCCTAGGTTCAATCCGAATATCGAAAGAGAGCAAAAGGTTAAAAGTCACATTGTAGGACCAAAACGATGGTTCAGCAAGGGAAGGAGCCACCGCCAAGCCGCACAGTATGAGTTCCATGCCTTTGACCCCGCGCTGGTCGGTTTTTGTCAACTCGATGACATAAAGCTAGAATCAACTAAAAGGAGGGCACCTCAGTTGACAAACTGCCCCCATAAGATGGGGCTACACAGTCCAGAGTCTCTAAACAAACAAAGAAAACACAACAGGACAAGCAGGGCTCATATTATAAACTTGTTTTTCTTTTCTTTTCCTTTTTTAAGATTTATTTATTTAACATATATGTATATATTCTTTGTCTTCAGACACACCAGAAAAGGACACTGGATCCCATTTCAGAGAGTTGTGAGCCACCACGTGGTTACTGGGAATTGAACTCAGGGCCTCTGGAAGAGCAGTCAGTGGCCTTAACCACTGAGCCATCTCTCCAGCCCCCATATTATGAACGTCTTAAGTGGCCTCCACGAGTGACCCAGAATGCTTCTGAAAGGGATTTTGATCCTTCCCCAGAAAACGAATGGGTTTGAATGCCTGTCCTAACACCAATCCATGAAGACACCCCATGTTCCAGGAGTAATGAAAGGGTAATTACAGCTCTCTTCTTTCCTTGTCTCATTCCCTGGAGAAAGTTCTGGAGGAGGGAGTATAAAGAAGCCCTCTGTTGGTTAAGGGCCTTGAATTTGTGCATGGATTAACAATTAGCCTGAGCCCACTGTCTGGGGAGATGCTTCTCTAACTGGCTATGGCTGTTTAGGAATTAACGGGGAAGAAAAAAATGTTCTTCTGGGAAGGAACGTTCTGGAACCCAAGTCATCTTGACTCGTTTGAAATCCTTTTTGGAAAAATTTAAAAGGAAACATAATCAGATCTTATGGAGAGATTCTAGCTTTGTTTCCACCTTTGCTCTGAAGAGGACTAAGTCTGTGGATTTCAAAAATCCTCTTCCTTTATCACATTATTAGTTTGGTAGGTTAGAAATAGACTAGGCACGGGTAATCAGGGTTTGTTAGAAATAGACTAGGCACGGGTAATCAGGGTTAGGGAAGTGGAAGCAAGAGTATCAGGAATTCAAGGTTACAAGAAACTTTCAAAAACAAACACACAAACAAATAGAGAAAGAAAACCAAACCAAACAGAAAAAACAAGAGGCAGTGGGATGACTCGGTAGTTACAGACATTCGCCCACCAAACCCCATAGCCTGGGTTCTAGCCCTGGGATTCCCATTGGTGGACAGAGAGAACCAACTCCTGTATGCTGTTTTCTGACCTCCACAGGCATTCCAATGGCTCATACACAATGCCCTCCACCACCACCAAAACAAAACAAACAAAAAATGTAAACAAAACAAAACAAAACAAAATTAGTGTTCAAAATAATGACTTTTTTTTTCTTTTTTTGGGGGGCTGGGGATAAAACCCAGGACCTTGCGCTTCCTAGGCAAGCGCTCTACCACTGAGCCAAATCCCCAACCCCTAAAATAATGGCTTTTAAAAATAAAAAAAATACATTGCCCTTTAAATTTTAAATATTTTTGCCTCCCAGTCACATACAGATTGTTAGCTTTGAAGCCGTTAGTTAGGTCTGCTAATCTTATAAAATATGCATATTCAGGAGCCTTAAATGCATTCAGATGTACTAATGAGTACTAAGGGCGACAGTGTAGCTCCTTAGTACTGTTCATGAAGTAAAATGTTACCTCAGAGACATTCTCTGATTCTAGTCCCATTTGCTCTCTCGCCTTTCAACTCTAGAGTCCCCTAAAAGCTGCAGATCTGCCTTCGAGATTCACAAAATGACAGAGACTGGAATTTTAATGGTTCAGACCCAAGCTTCTCGGGCACGTGGAAGACCAGGCGGGATGAGTTGCCTGGAAGACCATGCCTCTGTGGGAGTCTGTGGTGTACTAACGACGCCAGCTTCTGCCTGTACACCCCTGTACACACCGCTCGCCCGCGCGCTCTTGCTCTCTCTCTGATCTCTCGCCACACACACACACACACACACACACACACACACACACACACACACACACACTGCAGCACCATGTAGCCCAAACTTCAAACTCATAGCTATCGATCAGACTTCAATTTTCTGAGTGTTTTGATATAAGAGTCCCCCAAAGATTTTTTAATGAGTGTGTCTCATTGATTGACTGTTTGCCTGCTATGTGCCCCAGGTTGGAACTCCATTATGGCAATAAACAAAATACAGGAACAAAACAACAACAACAGCAGCAGCAGCAACAGCAACAACAACCACACAGAGCTGGGTATGTTAACTCCTTCCTGTAATCTCAGCATCCAAAGAGTTCAAGACCAGCCTGAGTTGCGGTAGTCAAATTCTGTCTCTGAAAACCAAAACCAAAGAAAAATGATAGAATTCACGTGCTGTATAGCTCACACTTAAATTGCATTTAGTGCATTCACAGGGTGTGAATCACCACCACTCTCTAAGTTTAGACGTCTCATCACCCCACAAAGAAACCCAGTGGCTGCTCGGTCCTGCCTTTCCCGGGTGCCTGGCAACCACGAATCTGCTTCCTGTACGGTGAAGTCAGAAGGGCTTTTGTAGTCAGAAGCCCGGTGCTGGCTTCACAGTGCCGGGTGTTCAGCCGGCTCCTTCACTCCCTCATCTGTCTGGCGTTCAGTTTCATTTGGCAGACGGATGCTCCTCAGTCTCAGCCACATGACAGGTAGAACAGGCTGTAACTCAGAGGTGGAGGGCCTGCGTGATGTATTCGTCCTCACCAGAAAGGAAGAAAATGAGAAGCCGGGCAGTGGTGGTGCTTGCCTTTAATCCCAGCACTAAGGAGGCAGAGGCAGTCGGATCTCTGAGTTCGAGGCCAGCCCGGTGCACAAAGTGAGTTCCAAGACAGCCATGGCTACACAGAGAAACCTTGTCTCAACAACCCCCACCCCAAAGTAAACAAATGAGGTCTAAAATATAGAAAAATTACTGATGCTTAAGCTCCAGTCTCTGAAATCTTAATTCACTTGAACTGGGGCTTTGGAAATTTTTATTTTTATTTTTTTTTACATTCAAAAATGTACAATGTCGGGGTTGGGGATTTAGCTCAGTGGTAGGGCAAGGCCCTGGGTTCGGTCCTCAGCTCCGGGGGGCGGGGGGAAATGTACAATGTCCAAGAGTTTTGTTCTGTGTCTACCTGCTGAAGCAAGTTGGTGGACCTTTTCTCTTTATTAACATGAAATGTTGGGCTGGAGAGCTGTGTCAGCAGTTAAGAGCACTTACTCTTGCAGAGGACCTGAGTTCCCCAGAAGCCACATCTGGCAGCTCACAACCACCTGTCGCTCAAGCTCTGCTGCCGTCACTTCTGCTGTCACCTGCACGGACACATATCTCCACACAGACAAGGAATTAAAAATAATACAAATAAGTCTTAAAGAAAAAAAGTGGGGAGCTGGAGAGATGGCTCAGCGGTTAAGAGCACTGACTGCTCTTCCAGAGGTCCTGAGTTCAAATCTCAGCAACCACATGGTGGCTCACAACCATCTGTAATGAGATCCGGTGTGTCTGAAGACAGCTACAGTGTGCTTATATATGATAAAGAAAGAAAGAAAGAAATCTTTTTTAAAAAGTGGAATACGTGTCTCTAAGCCATGTTTCCACATTCGCTCTATGATGCAAATGCAACCCCTGGGCCAGCAGAGCTCCCACTCTGAGTCAGCTTCTCGCTTTTCCCCAGGCGTGCACACTAAATTCTAGAAAGTGTTACTCTCTGTTTCCTGACAGTTCTAACAGTCCACGGTCATGTCGTCTCTGCTTTTACCTTGGTGAGCCACCAGGTGACTTTAATAATCAGTTCCCACAGGCCAGGGTTTACCCACACTGGAAAATTGGCTTGGTCTACTTGCTAAACAGGATCCGGAATACGCTATTGGCAGAGGCTTGCAGAAGTTTGTTCAGCGATAGCTCGTTACCCAGTGATTTGGAAGAACATCAAGTCATTTAAGGTTGTTTTATCTACTATTTAGAAGGGAGAAATCCCGTGTGTGTGTGTGTGTGTGTGTGTGTGTGTGATTTAGGTCTCAATCTGTAGGCAATTTTGGAGCATTCTATACATTTTGCAAAAATCATGTATCAAGCAGGCTTATGTTTAAAATATGAGGAGTTGGGGATTTAGCTCAGTGGTAGAGCGCTTGCCTAGGAAGCGCAGGGCCCTGGGTTCAGTCCCCAGCTCCGAAAAAAAGAACCAAAGGGAAAAAAAAAAAAGAACCAAAGAAAAATATGAGCAGTGAGCAGGCATGGTGATGTTAATCCCTGCATTCAGAAGACAGAGGGAGGCAGATATCTCCAGAGGTGTTCAACTTTGATAGCCAGTTAGAATCATCTTATTTTACTTATTTTTTTAATTAATTATTTATTCACTTTACACCTGGTCACAACCCTCCTTCCTCCTTTTCTTTCAGTTCTACCCTCACCCTCACAAATTCCCCCCCCATTACCCTCTCCCCTTCTCCTTAGAGAAGAGGAAGCCCCCTTTTGGTACTGCCCCTTTGTGGGATCTCAAGTAGCAGCAGGATTAAATGCGTACTCTCCCACTGAGGCCTGACCAGGCAGTCCAGCAGGGGAAGGGGATCCAACGGTAGGCAACAGAGTGTGAGACGGCCCCTGTTCCTACTGTTAGGGGACCCACATGAAGACCAAGCTGCACATCTGCTACAAACGTATAGGAAGCCTGGGTCTAACCCCTGCCTGCTTTTACGTTGGTGGTTCAGACTCTGTGAGTCCAGGTTAGCTGACTCTGTAGGTCTTCTTGTGGTGGTGTTAACCACTCCAGCTAGCCCAATCCTGTCTGCCACTCTTCCACATGATTCCCTGAGCTCTGCCTGATGCTTGGCTGTGGGTCTCTGCATCTCTATCCATCTGCTGCTGGATGGAGCCTCTCAGGAGACAGTTATTCTAGACTTCTGTGGTGGTTTGAATATGCTTGGCCCAGGGAATGGCACTATTAGTAGGTGTGGCCTTGTTGAAGGAAGTGTGTCATTGTCAGGGTGGGATTTGAGACCCTCCTAGCTGCCCGGAAAACAGTCTGCTCTTGACTTCCTCTGGATAAAGATGTAGAACTCTCAGCTCCTCCAGCACCAGGCCTGCCTGGACTCTGCCATGCTCCCGCCTTGACAATAATGGACTGAACCTCTGAAACTGTATGCCAGTACCAACTAAATGTTTGCCTTTGTTAGAGTTGCCATGGTCATGGTGTCTGTTCACAACAATGGAAACCCTAAAAGAGCTCCTGTCTGCGACCATAGCAGAGTAACATTAATAGTGTCAGGGGTTGGCTCTCTCCCATGGATGGCTCTCAATGGGGCCAGTCATTGGTTGGCTGTTCCCTCAACCTCTGCTTCATCTGCTCATTTTGTAGGCAGGACAATTTTTGGATCTAAGATTTTGTGGGGTTTATTTATCTTTAAAACATTTTAGTTTAGTTATATGTGCATGGATGGGCATGTTCATGCCACCATGTGAAAACCAGAAGAAAACTCGTGAGAGTCAGTTCTCCTCTCCCATCATGTGGGACTTGGGAACTGAACTCAGGTCAGCAGGCTGGGAGGCAGACACCTTTACCTGCTCAGCCATTTTGATGGCCCTTATTTATTTTTTTAACCAGTGTTTCATGGGGTTGGGGATTTAGCTCAGAGGTAGAGCGCTTGCCCAGCAAGCGCAAGGCCCTGGGTTTGGTCCCCAGCTCCGGAAAAAAAAAAAAAAAAAGAAAAAAGAAAAAGAAAAAAAAAAAGACAGTGTTTCATGTATCCCAAGTTAGCCTCAAATTTGTTATGTAGCCAACGACTACCTTGGACTTGTGCTTCTCCTCCTCTACCTGCCAAGCTCTGGGATTACAGGTATATGTAGCCACACTCGGTATAGGTCGTGGTGGGCATGGAATCAGGGTTCTGTGCATGCTAGCCATCCCACCTGGTCCTCTAGCTTTTAAAATTTGAATGGTTCATTTATATTTTTCTCAGTAGTGCTAAGACTTGAACCCAGAACCTCACACATGCTTGTGAATACTCTTACCTTTCAGCTCTCTCCCAAGAGTTTGCGTTTGGTTGTTTTGAGACAGGGTCTCATGTATCTCAGATCTGAACTCTATGTAACTGTGGTGGTTTAAATATCCTTGGCCCATAGGGAGTGCTACTGTTAGGAGATATGGCCTAGTTGGAGGAAGTGTGTCACTGTGGGGTGGGCTTTGAAGCTCTGCCCAGTGTAGAAAAGTCGGTTTCTCCTGGCTGCAGTCAGATCAAGATGTAGAACTCTCAGCTCTTCCTGCACCATGCCTGCCTGGATGCTGCCATGCTCCCACCTTGATGATATGGACTGAACCTCTGAACCTGTAAGCCAGCCCCAATTAAATGCTTGCCTTGGTCATGGTGTCTCTTTCCAGCAATGGAAACCTAACTAAGGCAGAAGTTGGTATCAGGAACTGGGGTATTGTTGTGATAGGCCTGACCGTGTTTTTGTTTGGAGGAATGTGAATATTGGGACTTTGGATTTGGAAATCGGTAGAATGCTTTAAGTGTAGCTTAATGGGCCTTTCTAGTAGGAATATGGAAGACATTGGTGTTGGGGGTGATTTGAACTGTGGAGGCTCAAGAGGTTTCAAAGGAGAATAATGTTAGTGTGTGGCCTAAACACTGTTCTTAGGATATTTTGGTGAAGAGCACAGCTGCTTTTTGCCCTTGTCTGAAGATTCAGATTAATTGCATTGACAAAGGAATACTCAAAAATGCCTCGTTTAGACTTTATCCTGTGTTTCAGTCTTAAGAGGAATGTTTTGATCAAGCAAAGCAAGCTTAGAAAGGAAAAATACAAAACGTGTATTTCAAGTAACAAAAGGGCACCAGGAAGTGTAATGGAGCTCCATCCTGTGTTTGAGGAGATAAGCAGATGAAGAGAGTGGTGACCTTGGAGAAAGATCCCACCCAGCTAAGCTTATTGTTTACTTGGGTTATTGATTTTATTGGACTTTTAATCTGGAATGAACTACAATCCAGAAATGAAGACACAGGCTTTTGATCAGAATCTTGAGGAACTGTGGTTATGACAAGCTTAGGCCCAGGTATGGTGGGACACACCTTTAATCTCAGGAGACAGAAACAAGCTGATCTCTCTCTGAGTTCAAGGTCAGTCTTGGACAGAGCAAGTTCCAAGAAGAAAAACTTTGGTCCAAGTGTGGTGGTTCATGCCCTTAATCCTAGAAGCCAGGAGACAGGCATGCAGATCTTTGAATTCAAGGTCAGTTAACAGACCAAGTACCAGGACAGCCAAGCTTAGGCAATGAAGGATGTAATAGAACAAAGGGGGCCGTGTTCCAGCTCCAGCAAGCAGCAGAATTCAGCAGCTTTGGCCATGTGGCTCTGGCCTTAGAGTCAAAAATAGAAGGGACTACTGGGACAATTGATGCTGGTTTGTTGGAGCTAAGAAATTAGCAGTGATTAAGAAGAGATCAGCGTCATTATGGTGAAATCTTCTGGGAAGTGTTTTCTGAGAGCACAAAGAAGCTGTGTTTCAGAGATAACCAGGGTTGTACCTCATGCTGCAGCTGGACTTTGTAATGTGTAAGAACCACCTAGGCAGTGCTGGTTTTGAAGGCATATAAGCCAGCTCCAATTAAATGTTGTCCCTTGTAAGAGTTGCCTTGGTCATCATGTCTGTTCACAGCAATGGAAACACTAACTAGTACAACAACTCTCTACATAGCTGAGGATTGCCATACATACCTGATGGTTGTACCTCTACATCCCAAGTGCTGAGTTCACAGGTATACACCACCACACCCGACTCTCTGGACTTCAGAACTCCTGATACCTGGATACCAATCTATACCAAATAGATCAGAATCTTGGTTTTCTTTGCTTTTAATTCCTTAGATGATTCTCATAGCCAAATTTTAAAATTGCTACTATATCTTACTATCGTTACCCTATCTTTGATACAAAATAAATCCTTTCAAATGTTGAGGCTCTATTCCCCTTTTTGTTGATGTCCTTCAGAGGCACCATGCTGAACATCTTGGTGTCTTTATCAGCAACAAGATTCCAGAGAAGGGGTGTTACCAGTGAAGAAGCTCCTTAACTGTTGACCGACTCAGCACAGTGACCACCCTGGTACTTGTGATCATGTTGTGAGACGTAGATTTCTCAAGATCAGATGTATGTCACCTGACAAGGACTCACAGTTCCTGAAGCCGCCCTCCTCCTTTGCATCAGTTAGCCAATCCCTTCAGACTGAAGTCAAGCTGCCACCAGTAGGCTGAGCTAGAGTCTTCTACCACCTACTTCAGGGGTTAACGATGGATGATATCCTGGCCAAGAGTGCTTGCCAGGCCAGTGTGAGTCTCGAAGACCCTGTGCACAAAAGGAATAGCCTTGCTGAGCTAATTTTGCTTTGCTCATGCATTCTTTTGTGCAACCCTGAGGGCATTCTTTGGTTCTAACAATGTCTCCCCAGTTCCATGCACACTGGAAATCTACACAAACACTGCAGAGAGGGCTTTCCCTCTCTGCCTATAGGTTTTAGGGGTTATGTCATTGGCCGTGTAGCTTTGACTCACCTCTGGCTGATGGTTTATTATAGCCATGGTTATAGGCAATGGTTAGATCTAGCCATGGAAGCTTGTTTGCTCCCTATTGTGCTATTGGCATGTGGGGTAGCTTCTACAGAGTGGGACTTAGCAGAAGGAAGTGGGTCATAGGGCATGCCCCTGAGTGGGATACTGTGATCCTGGCCCTCTCTCTCTGCTTGTTCAGTGTACCCTTGTCCTGGTGCTTGCTACAGGTCAACACACAACAGGGACAAAGGAAAGTTTTCTGCCTTATATGCTAATTTTATTTTCTGGCATTTTCTCAAAATCCCAGAAAGCAAATACAATGATATTAACCAGTTGCTATACATGCCTGCTAAAAATGGTTTCCGGCACTTGAGAAAGACTAAAGGGGAAGACAGAGATAAGATAGCCATAAATAGGAGAGCTAGCAACCCGTGCCTGCTAGAAGAGAACTGGAGAGTAGTCGGTGGAAAAATCCAGAAGGACCTGAGAATCTCGGAGGAAGAGAAATTCACACCCACCAAGATAGAGAAGTGTCACAAGAGATAGAGAGGTGTCACAAGAGATGGAGAAGTGTCACGAGAGGTGTTGTTGTCCTTTGCTTTTGTTTTTGAGACTGTCTCCCTTTACATTTCCAGTTGTCCTGAGCTGGCTATGTAGGCCAGGCTAGCCTCTAACTCACAGAGCTCTGCCTGCCTCTACCTCCCCAGTGCTGGGATCAAAGGTGTGGGCCACCGCAGCTGGCCAAAGCAATACACTTTTAAATGAGCAACGGGTCACTCGAGAGCTCAGAGAGGAAATTTTAAAAGTTAGAACTATTTCCAAAGACTTGTGGAAGCCGTGTGAAGTCCTGTCCCTAGCAGAGCAAAACAAACAAAACCCAACGAAACAGATGTAGCTCAGTATGTGCGGTGAGGGCGCGTCTCGGCACACAGCGTGGGCATGCTGTGCTCTGATAACACGTTCACTCGTCTACATTACACGTTCCATTCTTTAAAATCATTGCAGTTCTAGAGGGTGGATCGTCTACACTCACAAATGGCTTTGTGTTTCAGCCCAGCCTATGCTCCCAGATAAAGAGAACCAGAAAAGGTTCACAAAGCAGCGGCATGCAGCCTGCACGGCAGATCTCCTCTGCCAAAGACCTAATAAATAACATGTTGGGATTAGTTTTACAGCCACAAGCAGACTGAGATCCAAAGTTTAAAGAACTGCTCTTTAGTAATGCCTGACTTATGGTCTATTTTAAGGCAGTGAACCAAGTACCTCTGTTTATTAATTCAGGAAGGAGACAGCTTCATTAGGAGACTCTAATCCATGCTGGGTGCCATGACTCAGACCTGTAATCCTAGCTCAAAAGTATCTGATACAGGGGGATGGCAAGTTCAAGGGCAGCCTAGACTCCTTAGAAAGGCTGTGTCTCAAAAAACAGCAAATAGAAATGGTCTAGCCTTGGTCTAATGGGTAAGGTGTTTGTCTTGCATGTGCAGGTCCTGAGTTTGACCCCCAGAAGTGAGGAGAAATCATAAATCTAAGATTAAAAATCCAAATGCCTTTAGGAGACAAGTGTAATGTGGATACTTAAGACCATTGAGACCCCAGACTAGGAAACTCTCTGGCTACAGATGTGGAGCTGGAATCCCATCCCTAGGGTAGCTGAGGCAGGAAAACTGACTAAATCCAGCCTAGGCAACACAGAAGATTCTATTTCAAAATAAAATCAAAACCCAAAGGAGCAATAGCATCAAACAAACATTGGAAGGATATAGCAACATTTTGCTTTTTCCAAGACAGGATTTTACACAGCCCCAGCTGGCCTCAAAGTCGGCTACGACGGAGAACCTTGATCTTCCTATCTCCACCTTCCAAGGGCTGGGTTATAGCTGTATGTGTCTTACTGCTGGCTTCTGTGTACTCCCCCCTCCCTTTCTTTCTTTCTTTTCTCTCTTTCTTTTTTTGACACAAATCTTATGTAGCCCAGGATAGCCTAGAACTCTTTGTGGTTTTGTGCAGAGGATGAGCTTGAATTCCCACCTCCCTCCTGTTAGGATTCCAGGCATGTGCCATCATCATGCCTGCTTTTAAATGTGGTGCTGGGGATCAAACCCAGGGATCCATTCAGGCTAGGCAAGCAGTCTACTAACTGAGCTACAGCGTCAGTTCAGCTCTTTGATTACACATCTTGGTGTTGGTCAAAGATGACTATAATGGGATATGATTCAGACATGTTCTCAGAGACATCCCCGGCTCCTGATGTCATCTCGTGCTGGGCCCTAAGGTAGTCTTTGGATCCTTTCAGGGGGGAGAATGTGTGAGAGACTAAGCAGGGTATCTCTTGCCACCACAGAGCTAGGAGGTGCACAGTGACCCAGCACAGCCTGACCATACCAGGACGTGGTAACAGTGGCGATGCCAGTTGGTGGTTGCAAGTTGAGCGTGTACTGGCCAGTAAACTGGCCTTGGTTCCTACAGCAGCAACTCAACCAGATTGCCACTGTGCAGTAACCTTGGCACGTTTCCCCAGCTCCTGGGCTCTCGGTTGTGAGTTTGGTGCTGATGCGCTAACCCACTCATTAATTCTGTGCAGTGTGACAGTCTTCAGGTACACAGCAGCAAGCACGTTATCAGGAGCCCGTTTCTATAGCAGATACCCCGACCGATGCTATTAGTTCCCCCATCAAAACCCAAAGGACTTGTTTCCTCAGTGGCTGAGTGGGCTGCTGGCAGGCTGTCAGACCGCATGAGAATTACCTCTGCTGAAAAGAATGCGCTCCCCCAAGGTCAAGCCCAGCTACTCGAGAAGTCTGAATTCAGACACTGGCCAACATGGCCCCCACATGCTGTTGCAAGACTTCTTACATGGTGCTTAGTTCATCTGAGTTTTAGATAAACGAGGATATGTAAGTTTCCATAGAGCATGGGTCACATGCTAAAAATTACTCGTTGTTTATATAAAGTTCAAGTCCGACTGCTTTTATTTGTCTGGGAACACCAAACTCAAGGCGACTCCGATGCTGTCAGCCCCAGAGCCTTCCATGGCTTAGCGGAGGCTCATGCCTGAGCATCATCACGTGGTAGCTCCTCCCCTGTAACGCCCACCCCACTTCTCTTTCCCCTCTTTCTCGTGTTTCTTTGTTTGGTTTGGGTTTTGAGGTGAATTCTCACTGTGTAGCTCAGGCTGGCATTAGGCTTGTGACTGTTTTCCCTCAGAGCCCCTGGTCCTTGGGATGATGGGCATGCACCACTCAGATCAGGTTTTGTTTTTTTTGTTTTTGTTTTTGTTTTTGTTTTTGTTTTTCCTTCTCGTCGTCTTCTTCCTCATTCTTCTTTTGAGATAAAGTCTCACCGTGTCCCTCGGTCTGGACCGAAACTCCGTGTGTAGATGAGGATGTCCTACAACGCGAAGAACTCTGCCTCCCGAGTGTGGGGTAGAAGGTGTGTGCCGCCATGCCTGGCTCGCTTTCCTCATCTTTACTGGCAATCTGAAGAGCACTTCTTTTTATTTATTTATTTTTTTGAGTTTAATTTTACTTTATATGTATGGATACTTTGTTTGCATATAAATGGGAATACACACACACACACACACACACACACACACACACACACACACTAGTATTCAGAAGACAGACTGTGAATTTAAGGCAAGTCGGGGCTACACAATAAGTTCCTATGCCAGAGAAGGCTCCTCTGTGGTAAGTATCCCATCTTCTTGTTCACCGCTATGGCTTTCACACTTGATGTGCATGGTACCTTCCATACAACCGGCAGTCAGCAGTTTTCCAAACATTTGAGTGAATATCCTACTGCAATGTGTGGCAGGTAGAGGTGATCAAGTAATGTTAGGAACAACCAAAGTATTTGTATATTTTTCACCCACAATGGACACCAGCTGAAACTCTGGGCCGCTTGTACTTCGACCAGCTCTTAGTTGAGGGATCCTGTGACCTTCCTTCTCAAATGTGATGCTATGGTGTGGTTGCTTGGAAATGACTCCTGGTGGCCCTGTATTTGAATGGTCTGTGGGAACTGGAAGCCCCTAACAAACTCTTTCTTCTATAAGTTGCCTTGGCTGAGGTAACAGCAACAGAAAGTAACTAGGACAGAAATCGTTACCCAGAGTCAGGTACTGCTGTGACAAGCCTGACCACAGTGTGTTTTGGAAGAACGTGGAAGACTTTAGGACTTCGGGCTAGGAAAGCAATGGAATGCCGTGAACAGGGCTTAACAGGCCATCCTGATAGGAGCTTGGAAGACAATATCCATGAGAAGAAAGTGGACTGTAGAGGCCCAGCTCAGAGATCTCAGAGACGAACAATGTTAGAGGCTGGGCGAGACACCACTCTGCTTTCGCAAAGAATGTGGCTGCTTGCTTCCCTTTTCCTAAAGACTTGCCTGACATAAAACTGGAGAGTTTTGGACTAATTTGTTGGCAGAGAAGATTTCAAGACAGCCAAATATTGATCGCGTCGAGTGGTTATTAGAGTTCTCACTTACGCAACTCCACGATGACAATGAATATGTGAAAAGAAAGGAAAACGTGCAGTTTGGGGATAAAAAGAACACTAAGAAATGTGATGTTTGAGCCTGGGTTTGTGCTGAAAGAGAGAAGGGGAAATGGAGCACAGAGTGGGGCCTCAGGGAAACACATGGAGCACAGAGTGGGGCCTCGGGGAAACACATGGAGCACAGAGTGGGGCCTCAGGGAAACACATGGAGCCCAGAGTGGGGCCTCAGGGAAACACATGGAGCACAGAGTGGGGCCTCAGGGAAACACATGGAGCCCAGAGTGGGGCCTCAGGGAAACACATGGAGCACAGAGTGGGGCCTCAGGGAAACACATGGAGCCCAGAGAGGGGCCTCAGGGAAACACATGGAGCACAGAGTGGGGCCTCAGGGAAACACATGGAGCACAGAGTGGGGCCTCAGGGAAACACATGGAGGACAGAGGGGGCCTCAGGGAAACACATGGAGCACAGAGGGGGGGGCCTCAGGGAAACACATGGAGCCCAGAGTGGGGGGGAAACCTCAGGGGAAACACATGGAGCACAGAGGGGGCCTCAGGGAAACACATGGAGCACAGAGTGGGGCCTCGGGGAAACACATGGAGCACAGAGTGGGGCCTCAGGGAAACACATGGAGCACAGAGTGGGGCCTCAGGGAAACACATGGAGCACAGAGTGGGGCCTCGGGGAAACACATGGAGCCCAGAGTGGGGCCTCGGGGAAACACATGGAGCACAGAGTGGGAAACACATGGAGCCAGAGTCAGGGAAACACATGGAGCACAGAGTGGGGCCTCGGGGAAAACACATGGAGCCCAGAGTGGGGCCTCAGGGAAACACATGGAGCCCAGAGTGGGGCCTCAGGGAAACACATGGAGCACAGAGTGGGGCCTCAGGGAAACACATGGAGCACAGAGTGGGGCCTCAGGGAAACACATGGAGCACAGAGTGGGGCCTCAGGGAAACACATGGAGCACAGAGTGGGGCCTCAGGGAAACACATGGAGCACAGAGTGGGGCCTCAGGGAAACACATGGAGCACAGAGTGGGGCCTCAGGGAAACACATGGAGCCCAGAGTGGGGCCTCAGGGAAACACATGGAGCACAGAGTGGGGCCTCAGGGAAACACATGGAGCACAGAGTGGGGCCTCAGGGAAACACATGGAGCACAGAGTGGGGCCTCAAGGAAACACATGGAGCACAGAGTGGGGCCTCAGGGAAACACATGGAGCACAGAGTGGGGCCTCAGGGAAACACATGGAGCACAGAGTGGGGCCTCAGGGAAACACATGGAGCACAGAGAGTGGAGCCTCAGGGAAACACATGGAGCCCAGAGGGGGCCTCAGGGAAACACATGGAGCACAGAGGGGGCCTCAGGGAAACACATGGAGCACAGAGTGGGGCCTCAGGGAAACACATGGAGCACAGAGTGGGGCCTCAGGGAAACACATGGAGCACAGAGTGGGGCCTCAGGGAAACACATGGAGCACAGAGTGGGGCCTCAGGGAAACACATGGAGCCCAGAGAGGGTGCCTCAGGGAAACACATGGAGCACAGAGAGGGTGCCTCAGGGAAAGATCCACCCAGCTAGCTTGTGAAAGGATAAGGCCAGGGCTTTTTCTGGTTCTAAAAACCATTAACAAATCAAATCTTATGAAAATTAATTCCAGAAGGGAGCCAGGGCACATCCCATGTGGCAGCCTCAGCTACTTCTGGCTTTAAGGGGTTGTGGAATCTTCCTCTGAGGTTGAGAACAGCTGCTGAGGCTAGGCTTATGGAGGACTGAACTCCTGTGGAGACCCAGAGAGGCCATTGCATGAAGCTGTGAAAATGAAGCCTGGATTGGCCTGGAGGTGCCGGAAACATGAGATATCTGACAAGGATAGGGAGTGGAACCAGCCCAAGAAGGAGAAGCATGCCATCGTTAGCAAAGCCGAAAGAGCAGAGCATGAGCCCTTGACATCAGACAGGATTTGAGACTTGTCCTGCTGGGTTCCAGTCTTGCTTTGCTGCGGGTGTCCTCACTGGGTCCCCTTCTCTTCCTTTTGGAATGGTAATGTTCATGCTGTGTCATTGTATATTGGAAGTATGTTATTTCCTTTTTTATTTTACAAGGTATTACAATTAAGAGATCCCCTTGCATCTCAGAAGAGACTTGGGACCTTGAAATGGTATTGAGACTGTAACCTTTGAGGTTAGACTAAATGCATACTTGCATTATGATATGGCTACAAGCCTATGTGGAAAGTGGTGTTTTGAATGAGAATGGCCCCATAGGCTCTTATAGTTGAATACTTTTGGTCTCATTTGGTGAGAATATTTGGAAAGTATTAAGAGGTGTGGCCTTATTGAAGGGGGCATGTCACTGGGGGCAGGCTTTGAGTTTTCAAATCTCATGCCTTTCCACCTCCACCCCTTTGAGCTTGAAGATCAGGATGTGAGCTCTCAGCGACTGCTCTGGCGCCATGCTGCTGCCTGCCATGCTGCTCATGGCCTTGCCCTCTAGAACTGTAAGCCACAATAAATTCTTTCTTAGGTGGGTTGTCTTGGTCCCGGTGTTTTAGCCCTGCAATAAAAAGTAGCTAAGACAAATGGTATTACAGTCTGGAAGTTTATCCTCAGGGAGGAAAAAAAAATCAGTCTTGGGGCTAAAGAAAGGCTCGCTTCGGGGTTGGGGGATTTAGCTCAGTGGTAGAGCGCTTGCCTAGGAAGCGCAAGGCCCTGGGTTCGGTCCCCAGCTCGAAAAAAGAACCAAAAAAAAAAAAAAAAAAAAAAAAAAAAAGAAAGGCTCGCTTCAGTGAGCAAAGGTTGGAGGAGTGAGAGCTTTGCTCATGAACCAGCTTTTCATTGGGGGGATATTAGATGCAGCCTAGGAATAATAAGATACAGAGAGGGCAACAGTAACCTTCCAGGCAGAATGTTCTTGTCTTTTCTGGGACTATGTTGAGATCTTCCTGAGTGAGGTGTTCTTTCACTCCTGTGGTCAGACGTTTTCATATGTGTGGGTGTTTCCTCTGCATGTATGTCTGTGTACCATGTGTGTCCTTAATGGGACATTGGGTTCCCTGAGACTGTAGTTCCAGACAATTGTGAGCCAGCATGTAGGTGCTGGAAATTGAACCCCAATCCTGTGGAGGAACAGACAGTGATCTTAACTGCTGTGCCATCTCTCCAGTCCCAGCTGACTATATCTTTAGCCTTGGTGAGGGAGGAACAAGTCTAGGCAAGTTCAGGTCAAACTCACCTGTGTCGTAGTCTGACAGAATATTTTTTTACATGTCCAAGATGCCTACCTGCATGAGTAGGAGCTGCCCCGTGGGTTAAGCCAACAGAGGGGTGTGGTAAGATCCAGAGAGGCCAGGCAAGTCCATTCCTTCCTACGAGCCCATTGGAAGTCTGAAAAGCAGCCAGAGAAGTCTCTAAGTGCGTGTCAGATAAGCAGGGCCATTGTTAGCCTAAGCTGCACAGCAAACGTGCTACCTGCTGCAGTCGGGGGAAGATGAACGTGTATTGCTCAGTTGTGTGACCTCCACACGAAGTCAGCGATAGGTTAGTCAGCCAGGAGCCGGAAGCTAGAGGTATCGGGGTTTCACTTAATAATACTAGCAGAGAGAGCTAGGCATGGTGGCACATGCCTTTAATCTCAGTAATCTCCAAATTGAGGCTATCCTGATCTACAGAGCAAGTTCCAGAGTTCCAGAATAGGGATATACAGGGAACACCCTGTCTTATCCTCCACGCACCCCTCAAAGGAAGAGATCTTTCCTTCATAAAGTTTGGGAAGACAATTTACTGACACTTTGTCATTTATTATAAAAGCTGTAACTCAAGAACTGTCGCCCGGGAAGAGACAGATGCACAGGTCAAGTACGGGACAAAGAGGGGCGTGCAATGCTGCTGATGCTCTGGGAGTTCATTACATCTGCTGACCAAGAGGCTTCTTTTATAGTTCGGTGCTAGAGACTGACAGGGGACCGTGTACATCCTAAGCCTGTGCTGTGTCACTAAGCCACACCAGCATCCCCAAAGGGTTATCTTGCTGTAGCTTCGAGACAGGGTATTACCACATAACTAAGAACTGTGGGACTAGAGAGATGGCTCAGCAGTTAAGAGATCATGAGAACTGGAGTTCAGGTTCTGTCTCTCCCACACATCAACACGGACATCCCTTGGATGCCTGTAACCCCGCTTCAAGGGTGGGGGATGGGAAGACTGCTGGGCTTGCTGGCTTCTAGCCTAGCCAGCAAACAGGAGCTCTAGGTTCAGGGAAAGATCTCCAACCCAAAGCAGTAACAGGAAAGTGATAGAGGAAGACACACTACTAGACAGTGATAGACACTTTCTCTCCCTTGGTGATGCAGATATAGGCCAGGTTAGACCAGATTAAAATGAGATTAAGGCAGGTTTATCAGGAAGCAGCTGACATAGGTTCACCGATTTCCCAGGTAGAGGTCAGTGAAGTCACACATCCAGACCGAATCAAGGGGATTTTACAGAGTTTATGCAAGGCATGGTGATGTGCCAGCAAGGAGCTGGGATGGTGTCCATACATGGTCAAAAGCTGAGCCCCTGGGTGCACCGGTACTCTCTGAGGAGGGATGACCTGGAAGCCCGGAGTTTTCTCTGCGCGGGCAGGGTTTCCTGGCTTGTGCAGGGGCAAGCTGGGGGTTCCAGCCAAACAGACAAGCTTGATGGGGCTCTAGCCAGCCCAAGCACCGGCAAGCATGGCTCTGGCAGGCCTTGCCTTTCTCTCCCATTCCCTTTGCCTTGCTAAAAACTGCTAGATTACATTCCTGAAGCCAGTCACCAAGGTCTTTTCCCTTATTTGGCCAATGCCTCTTCCTGAGGCTGACTACCAAGGTTCAGCTATCAAAGCATTGAAGTCCAGCAATCAAAATTCCCCTTTGGGTCACCTAATTAACATGCCTGATTAAAATTAAATACCTCATCCTAACAAGGTTTCCCTTCTACCTTTATAAACTGCCATTTTCCTATGTGCCACATCTGACTCTCTCTATCCAGAGGCAGTCCTTCCTTCCCCTCCGGGACATATTCCCCTTCCTTGTTCCCTTCCCCTTCTTCCTTATCCTTTATTTCCTGTCCTTGTCTCTTATTCCCTGCCCTCTGTTCCTCTGGGGCAAGTATACTACCACATCCTAGCCCATTCTAACAGACTTCCCCCTTTTCTCCTTTTCCTTTTCCTCTTCCTCCTCCCCTCCCCCCTCCGCCTTTCCCCATCCCCCCACTTCTTCCTTCTGTATTTGAAGACAGAATTTCTATATTTTAGCTTTTGTCCTAGAACTCACTTTGTAGACCAGGCTGGCCTTGAACTCACAGAGATCTGCCTGTCTCTCCCTCCTGAGTGATAGGATTCAAGTCATGCACCACCTCTGCCTGGCTCCTTTTTCCCTTCTTAAAAAGTACACCTGCAAGGTCATTTGCTGATGTTTTTCTGCCTGAGTCAGAAAGCACATACTTCAACGTTTCTTCCCTGCTTTATAAAGGATCTCTCTGAGAAAACAGGTGTTTGGGTATGGTTTGTGACTAGTCCCAGGTCTGAAAGGGAACCTGTCTCCTTCAGTGCTAGCACAGAAGGGGGCAATTTCACAGGACCTCACCCCTAAACAAAGAACTATGGGCAACTAAGGAATTCTGGGAGGAGAGAGATGATGAGCCCTGAAATTGTACACATACAAGCAATATTAAGTGAACTGAGCGCTTAATTTCAAAAACTGGGGGGAAAATAAAGAAGAAAGTGCAACTGGTACTATGTTAGCTTTGTTACTTGTGGTCATTGTGCTGTTGGGCCACATTTCTTCCCGTGGAACTTTCCAGAAGCCTGTTCTTGGACAGCTGGAGGAAGCTGGGAATGCCTGGGCGTTGATCCCACCCTAACTGAGTTCCTCCGTCAATGAGTCCAACTGGTTTAGAATAAACCCAGAGGCAGAGTTTAAACTGCAGGGCTTCCCCGTGGGCTGCAGGAAAGGCTGGACTGCACCTAAAACCGTCTCACTCTTCCACGTTCTGGACCTGCACCTGCGAGCTGCCCTTTGGGAGCATTGTCCCAATATCGTGTACTTGTCTCCTCATCTCAAGATCGGTCCCTAGAGAGCCTGCGTGTAAGTAAATAAACAACAAGGAGCTGTGCTCAAGCTCTGAAGAAGGGAGCATTGTTATAGAGAATAATGTCGTAGGAAGCTACTCGGGGCTGGGAGGGCAGCACGGCCTTCGAAGGAGGGAGTTTCAGTCAAGAAGGTCCCAGGCATATGAAAAGGCAGGGCAAAGGGCACAGCGGAGCTCGACATCGTGTTCTAGGACCCGGACAAAGACACACGAGGGTGGGTGACAGGTGCTGATGGGCATGGAAGTTAAGACATGTTCAAGCAGAGACTTGCAGGCTGTGATAATGATTTTGGAGCTCACCGCAAGTGACTAGAATACTGCGGGTCTTCAGCTGGGGCGTGATGTGAGACTTAATAGGTAGTTGTTCTGCCCGGTTCATGCAGGGTATGAGGGACAGAAACCACAGCAAGAGTCACCGGAGCAGCGTGGTAGCCAAGGGCTAGGCAGCGGAGGTGATGCCCACAGAAGCGGAAGTGGGGGAGAAAAGTGTATTCTGGGAGGATTGACCGGGTTCCATGCTTATTAGCCAATGGGAAGCGAAGAACGATGTGTGAGTTTTTAGTTTGGCCACTGAGATAGGTTTCCTGGGAAGGAGCCTTGATTTGGAGACATAGGAGTCTATATTCAATCTAATTCTCTCGAAACCGTGGAAACTGAGGCCTGGGGAAGCTGAATGGTCAGCTCCAATCCATCACTAGTACCCGCAGCACTGAAAACTGAAAACCAGCTGTAAATAACGATCTAAACCAGTACTTAACACACTGGGCTGTTAATAGAAGGGACAGCAAAAGCCTCTCAACCCTGTAAGTCTCAGTGACCTCAGACTCACTGGCGATCTTCCTGCCTCAGCCTCCCAAGTGCTGGTAGTCCAGATACCAGCCACCATGTCCAGCTTTAAGTGTGCCGTGGAAGTTACTTAACTTGCACCATCTGGGCTGCAGAGCATCTAATAGTCTCATCCCGCTCTGACAGCACAGCAATGCCTCTTCAAAGCTGTGGGAAGCTACGGGGAGAACCAGGGCCCTGCGGCTGGAACCCCAGCTCCTCTTTTCCTACATTGCCCTTCAGCGCTAGCTTGTCAGGCCCCTCCCACCACACAGCCCTCACCCCAGCCAGGATCTCTTTGTGCCTTTTGCTGAACACAGCAAGCTCATTCATGTCTTTGTCAAAGGCACAGGCTGTTCCCAGTCTGGGGGACAGAGAGCGGGGTTCCTCAGCACCCATTGCCTTCTGGCAACATCTCGTCTGCCTTCATTACTCCGCTCTAAAATTAGCTTCCTTGTGACATCTCCCTCCTCGGGAAGTGTTACTCACCTCTCTGTATTCCTCATGCTCTGTTGAGACATGTGCTATGGACTTAGGTAGCCCCGTTTCCCAGACAAGGAAACTATGAGCCTTTAGAGTGAGGGCACTGCAGGGAGGGGTGTAGGCTGGCAGGCCAGACTCCATGGCTTTACTAAACCTGGGTGGATAAGGACCACGATCCACGCAAGGACGGATGTACAGGAGGAGTCCTGCCCGTGAAGGGCCAGCTCAAGACCACCTGGCCATTTTAATTTAAATCTGACACTCCTCCTTAGTGAGAGTCTTACATGCATCTTTCTTTGGAGCTTCAAAGAAGGATCATGCCTGTGAGAGAGTGACTTTACTCGTCTGCTTTCCCCCACACCCATTTTTATTTTCTTCAAAACAATGTTTCTCTGTGTGACCCTGGCTGTCCTGGAACTTACTCTGTAGACCAGGCTGGCATTGAACTCACAGAGATCCGATTGCCTCTGCGTCCCAGGGGATGGGATAAAAGGCTGCACCTCTGACACCTGGCTTCACACTCCCCACCCCCTTTTTCCCCTCTTTAAAGATGAGGCCTCACTATGTAGCCCTGGCTGTCCTGCAACTCATCATGTTAGACCAGGCTGGCCTCAGTCTCAGAGATCTACCTGCCTCTGACCCCCCAGTGCTGAGATTAAAGGCATGTGCGACCATGCCCCAACTTTGTCTGCCCCTTTAAACGATGCTCCTTTGTGTATCTCTTTAGCAAAGTACCTGACATTAGTGCGACTGCACAGGCCCCGTGCAAAGCAAATGAGAATCATCTCAGTCACCAGAGTCTCACAGAAACTGGTGGAGTGGCAGCTCCCGTTTACACAATACTTCACAGCTTACAGGCTACCACGTTGTTTCTTGTTTGTTTTGTGGTTTGTTTTGACACAGGTTTTCATGTAGTACAGGCTACAAATCCCATTTATAGCTAAGGCTGACTGTAAGTCCTCTCCTGTCTCTAGCTCCCTGTGCTTGGAGTCATAGGCATGTGTCACTATCCCACTTTGCAAATTCTTTCTTTCTTTCTTTTTAATTTTCAATGTTTATTCTTTTTTTTTTTTTTTTTTTTTTTTTTGAGCTGGGGACCGAACCCAGGGCCTTGCGCTTGCTAGGCAAGCGCTCTACCACTGAGCTAAATCCCCAACCCCTCAATGTTTATTCTTATTTGATGTGCATTGATATTTTGCCTGTATATGTGAGGGTATTGCATCCCCTGGAATTGGAGTTCAGGCAGGTGTGGACTGCCATGTGGGTCCTGGGAATTGAACTCTGGTCCTTTGGAAGAGCAACCAGTTGTCTTAACCACTGAGCCATCTCTTGAGCCCCCAAATTGTTGAATTTTTAATCTTCACACAGTGGAGGGACATCTATCTCACACAATGGATGAAATGGCACCCTGGCTAAAGGTTCTTGTTGCCAAACCTGACAACCTGAGGTCCGTTCCTGGACAGATGGAGAGGACTGGCTCCTCCTAGTTAACCTGTGACACACACACACACACACACACACCCATGAGATCATGAGTATATACACAAACATGAACACACATGGTAAATACACGTCAAAACAAAAATTTCCAACAAAACGAAGACACGATTTTGTGCCTGTGCAACCGATGAGGAGATTGCGGCTGACGGAGGTCAGGTGACCTGCGGCACTGGCAGCCAGGTGCTGCCAACAGGTCTCCTGGAGAAGCCGCTCTGTCTCCGGAGCGCCGCTCCTCTAAAAGCATGAGAGAGTTCCGGTTGCTTGACCTTCAGCACTCAGGAAGACCTTCTTGAGTGTGGTTTGTGTCCCAGCCAAAAAAAACATTATTACAGAGACTCGCAATTACAGGGCAGTTCGCAGCGTGCCCTGACCCAACCAGAAAGGGTTTTGTCCTCAGCCGATAAATAACCTTCGTCTATAAAGGAGAGAAGATCCCAAAGAAAATAAACACACACGGCACACGGCTCCATGTAGTGGGAAAGCTCCCGTGTAGGAGCAGAATGAGGAGCATTTCATACGGGAGAAAGGCAAGGTGTAGTGCGTGGAAAGAGAAAGTACTGTTAAAACAGAGCTCCACAGAGAGCAGCGATCAGGATGGAACCGCCGGCAGGAGACAGCGGAGTGCGGATCGGCCCAAGCTAGAGGAGACGATGCAGATGTTAGTAAACTAAACATTTACTGGGCAATCTAAAAAACGGGAAGAAAAGAAATCATAAGGTTTGGGCTCAGTGAACCAGTATTGAACCCACCGGGAGGACACCTTGGGGAACATCCATGAGGAGAAGGAGACCATGAGGACTCTATCTATTCAGTTGGTGCTGCATGTCAGACGCTGTCCTGTGACTTTAAACACAGGATTTCATCCAGCAGGGGAAACATGAGGGCCAGAGTTTGGATCCCCAGAATCCCACATAAGTACAAGAAGGCCTTCCTCCCCCATAATTCCAGCCTCAGAAAGTGAGGACAGAGGACTCCGCAGGGCAAGCTGGCTAGCAAGATGAGCCACATTAGCTAGCTGTAGATTTGATGGAGGAACTATGCCTCAGTGAGTAAGGTGGAAGAAAAACACAAGATGATTCTCCGCATCAACTTAAGATGTCCACATGCAAGTGTGCACAGCTACACATGCACTCACACATACACATACACGCAAAAACATGTATATGCACACATGCATGAAAAATGGAAAAAGTATAACCCCATCTAATGTACACTGAACTTATAGCATTTTACAAATAGTTTAGATGAGAAGTTTAGACAAAAGCCATTTAAATCTTCCCCAATATCTGGTCTCTCAGCCAGACAATACTAAAGGCAGGAGTGAACCTCATGTTTCTGAATTTGTCATCTTCAGCCTTGGGCGGCGTTGCGTTGTAGAGGGAGCCTACAAGGGTAGAGGTCAGATCAACCTTTGAATCCAGTGAACTCCACAGTGACCCTGACAAACGGCCTGTGTGTTCCCCTGATTAGGAAGGGACAGAAACACAGCTTAAACTAGTTTAAAGGCCAAGAGGAGATATGTGACTATAGTTGACTGTAGGCTAGGGGGAGTCTCCCGGAATCAAGGGTAAATCTGTCAGCTGAGCCTTCAGAGGTTAGGAGAGGAGACTAAGTTCCTAGTCATAGGTCCAGCAACCTCCAGGACCTTCCCACTTCACTGCCCTCCTGCTGACGTCATCACCTGTTCCTCCCTTGGTGCTGGGAGAGATGGCTGTTGAGCCCCCTGTGCTCCCAGACTAAACAACTTCTCATGCAGACTGAAAACCCTCTTCCTTTATTGCTGATTTCCCTCTCCTACCTTTTTTTGGGTAGAAAGTTCTCAGGGGAAAACTGCTTGGTCCAGCCTGGGTTATGTACCCAAAGGATCACACTAGACTTGTGTTTGTGTGTTAGGGATAACCCAGGACTCTGTCTATGAAGGACCCGCTCTGCCACAGCTATACCTCCATGCTTCATGCTGGGCTGTAAGAGAGCTTTTCCCAGAAGGAAGCTACTGGGTGTTTTTGTTTGTTTGTTTGTTTGTTTGTTGTTGTTGTTGTTGTTGTTGTTTGAGAAAAGGTCTCATATCTAGCAGGCTGGCCTCAAACCCACTATGTAGCTGAGTTTGAACTTGTGATCCTACTACCTCTGTCTCTCAGTGCTGAGATGACAGATGAGATGGCTCAGTCAGTAAAAGAGCTTGGTGCACAGCAGGAGGAAGGGAGTCTATTACCCATGTAAGAGGTGCGTGACACACACCTACAATCCCAGAGCTTTGCAGGAAGGGGACAGGAAGATTATTCCTAGGACTCCCTGGGAAGCCAGTATGCTGAGTTGGTGAGTTGCAGGATCAATGTGATACCTTGTCTCAAAGATGGAAGGCCAGGTAGGGTGGTGGACACCTTTAACGCTCACACTGCAGGGGCAGATGGATCTCTGTGAGCTTGAGGTCAGCCTGGTTTGCATATCAAGTTTCAGGCCAGTCAGGGCTACATAGTGAGATCCTGCCTCAACAAAACAAAACAAACACAAACAAACAAACAAACAAAATAATAAGATGGAAAGCCATTGAGGAAGATTCCCAGAGTCAACATCTGGCCTCTGCACACCTCCCTACACACATGTATTCGTAGGGGCAAGAACACAGATGCATACTATACACACTGCACCACATAAAAGTAAGCAAAGCACTGCAAAGACAGACAACACAGAAAGATAGACAGTATAGAAAGACAGACAGCACAGAAAGACAGACAGCATAGAAAGCGCCCTCACAAACCGAGAGTGGCAGTGCACACCTGTGAGCCCAGCACTTAGGAGGTAGAGGCAGAACAATCAGGAGTTGAAGGTCAGATACAGTGGCAAAATTGTGAGTTTAAGGCCATCCTGGACTGTATGAGACCTGTTTCTAAACACCAGAAAGAGAGACAGGAGAGAAAGAGCGAGAGAGACAGAGACAGAGACACACAGAGAGAGACAGAGACAGAAAGAGACAAAGACAGAGAGACAGAGACAGACGAGAGAGAGAGAGAGAGAGAGAGAGAGAGAGAGAGAGAGAGAGAGAGGTGTTCACCATGTAACTTCCCCCAAAGTCAGTGTTCCATATTATCATGGTACATATCTCATGCTTCAGCCGAGCATGGTGGCTCATGCCTTTAATCCCAGCACACCAGAGGCATAGGCAGGCAGAATTCTGAGTTCAAGTCCAGCCTGGTCTACAGTGTGAAGGCTGGGGATGTAGCTCCATTGACACAGGTCTTTCCCATCATCCACAATGCCCTGCGTCTAATCCCTGGTACTACATAAACTGAAAACAGTCATGCTCACCTCTGCTACAGAGAGTCCGAGGCCTATCTCACAGAAAACCCAAACCAAACAAAAACAGTGAGAAGCAGCATTGCCAAAAATCCTTTTAACTAAACAGTCTTCACTCAAATTTTTATGACATTTTCCATGAAATTGTAAATCACTGTGACGTCAGGAACAATTGTCCTTAATCCCAGAAATTCAATAGCAGAAGTGGAAAGCCATGAGTCAGTAGCCAACTTGAACAATACAGTGGCACCTGTCTCCAGAATATAGAAATTATCCACCCGGCATGGTGGGGCACCTGGGAGATATAAGCAGGAGGATCAGGAAGGAGTTCAAGGCCAGCCTTGACTACCTAGCAAGTTCAAGTCCAGCCTGGGCTACAGGAGATGATGTCTCAAAAAGCCAAAGGTAAAACAAGAAAAAAATTACCATCAGCACATATTCATAATGCATTTCAGCAGAATACTTTGCATATATAAAGTTCTGAGTAATTATAACCTGTAATAATGCTGTGCACAGTCATCAGCTTATAGTTACGCTCAAGGTGTGCCCTTATTTATCCATCTGTTACCAGTACTTGAGTGGGTAAGCTATTTCAGGAGCTCTGCTAAGCACGCTGGTGCCTCTGCGTCACATTGTGCCTTGGTTTAGTTTGTTCAGGTTGCCGTTAGTAGAGATGCCTTTCTTTTTCTTCTCTTTTCTCCCCTCCTCCTCCCTCTCTCCTTGTCTGTGTGGGTGCAATGTGGATCAAATCCATGGCCTTCTATCTGCTAAGCACACACTCTACCGCTGGACAACACTCTCCTTAGTCAAGACATCTTTCTTCCTAGCATTTTTCTAAGTATAACGTCTATTTTAGCTTTTTTAAAATCATGTATATGTGTGCCTGTGAATTTGTTTATGTATGTGCACATCATAACAGGTGTTCATCAGATACCCTAGAGCTAGAGTTATAGGCAGTTTTGAGCAGTCAAATGTGGGCTCAGGGAACTAAACGAGTCCTCTGGAAAACAGCAATGCTTTTAACTGCTGTTCCCAGCCCAAGACATAAGTTTCTTACTAGTCCAGAGTCTAGGTGACCAAGATTCCCCTTGCCTGTAAGTTCTATGTCTGCTCAGACCCCTTTTCTGTTTTCCGGGTGGGGACTTTTTCTTCCATTACTTCTTAGTCAGGTGAGTCTGGCCTTGCAGCTGAGGCTAGCCTTGAACTAGCCTTGATCCTCCTGCCTTAGCCTTGTATGTGCTAGGACTACTGACATGTGCCAGTCACAAATTCTGTGTTCATGTGTGTGTGTGTGTGTGTGTGTGTGTGTGTGTGTGTGTGTGTGTGTGTGTGTGTGTGTGTGTGTGCTGAGTACCCAGGCTCATAACTGTTAGGCAAGCATTCTATAGCATGCCTACGTGCTGAGTACCCAGGCTTATAACTGTTAGCATTCTACAGCATGCCTGAGCCCTGACAGTGCTTCTTGATGTGTGACTGGAGAAAAGGACTCTAAGGACCTGAATCTCATCATGGGGCCTCCACGCTCACTGTGATCTTATTAGCACCAGAGTCTCCAATCCTAGATGCCCTTACTGAGATTATCTTTTCACCAGAGGATCCTGGGGAGTAACACATTTACCTCATAGCAAAGCACTCAGCGAACAGTAGTGGAGCGAGAACTGCAACCAAGTTGAGCCTGGGCTAGCAGTAGCATCTAAGAGTCCTGGCTTGGGCTTCTCTGAAGCCCAGATTCCCAGGTGCTGGCAGATACCCTTTCATGTGGTCACTGGCTGAGCCACCTCCCTGGGAGCTCTGAGCACCTGCACCCCTCCTTTTGAAACCCTTCCTGAGAGGTCTGAGCTGGACAGAGCTTCCTTCTGAATCCCAACTCAGGAAATCCTCAGTAACACCTCTCTCAGGAAGTCCCATTAACACCTCCCGGCTCTGGGTTGGAGGGGAAAGCTGCTTCTCAAGGCTGTTAACCCCGCCTCCTGCTCATGCTGCCATGAGGCCCACTCTATTCTAAGTCACTCTATCTTGACATACCCTGTTCCTGTTTTGCTTCTGACTGGCTCTTGACTGATATGCAACCCCTTTCCCTCTTTAGAGAAGACCTCACCCTGGAGTTCTGAGCTTGAAGTTACAGGAACGTGCCACCACACCTAGCCTTCTAGCTTCTAAGAGCAGCAATGTCTTTGTTCTGTTTGGTTTGATTTGACTTTTTTCTTGGGCTAAAATTTTTTTTTACACAATATCTTTCAATCCTATTTTTTCCTCTCTTCACAGATCTTTCTCTCCCTCTCCCTCTCCCTCTCCCTCTCTCTCTCAAAAACAAAAAAACCAGAAAACACATATTAAAATGCTCACAAACTGGAAAATAAACAATTTTGTGATCAATAGGACAAAAAAAATCCCCAAAATAAACCAAAGTGAGACAAAAATATCATAGACTTAGTTTTGTGTTGGCCAACTACTCCTGAGCGTGGGGCCTGGCTGCAGACTCCATGGGAGGAAATTTTTCTTGGATAGCAGGTAGCTTCTGTAAATAGCTTCTTGGTTAGGAGTGGAAGCTCATGTCTACCTCTTCCTCCCATTCTGGCTTAAACCTGTGCAGGTCCTGTGCAGGTCCTGTGTGTGTAGTCACAGTCTCTGCAAGTTCTCACATGCATCAGCCCTGCTGTGTGCAAAAGACAGTTTCCCTGGAGACCTCCTCCATCACCTCTGGCTCCAACAATCTTTCTGCCTTCTCTTCCACATAGACCCCTCCCTTAGCCTTGAGCGGGGAGAAGTGGGGGATTGTTTTAAAAACATCCCATTTAGGAGTGGGTGGCCCAGAGTCTCTCACTCCCTGCACATGGTGGATCTCTGTGTTAGGAATTGTAGGAGAAAGTTTCTCTGATGAGGACTGAAGAGACAGTGATCTGAGCCCCAGCCCAGTGTGGTCACTGGGGGTCCCCGATAGAAAGGTGGCTGGCACACAAAGGCGTGTAGATAGGCTAGAAGATAAGGCTGAGAGGGTCTCTGTTTTCATTTTTGAGATAAGCCTTCACTATTTAGCCCAGGCTGTCCTCAGCCTTCTGATTGCTCAGACTATGGGCCACCACACCCATCTTAACAGCCTTATCTTTTGAAACTGTGACTCATTTTTCTGCTGCATTAGTCAAGATGCTTGTTTTCAGACCACAGAAAACAACAGTGGCCAGCTTTTTAATGGAAGAAGAATTTACTTAAGGTGACTCAGAAACTCAGAGAACCAAGAGGAAGACTAGGGGGGAGACTCAGGATGGCTTCCGCAGCAAATTCCATAATGGCTTGCTATGGGCCCCACCCTTTCATCATCCAGATGTCAGCGGATGCTGGTCACTGTATGCGGACTCTGCTGCTTGGTAACACTCATCTCTCCATACTCCAGACTCTACAACAGTCATCGAATCACCTTTAAATGATGCTGCCTCTCTAGGGTACACCCTCATGATTCAAAGTTGCAGGTCAGACAGAGCACCTGACTTGTTCTGAGTTCTGAGTGCCATGGGGGGAGGGGAAGGTGATTTTCCTTTTCTTCCTCTCTCTCTCTCTCTCTCTCTCTCTCTCTCTCTCTCTCTCTCTCTTTCTCTCTCTCCCTCCCTCCCTCATTCTTCATCCTTCTTTCCTTCCTTTTTCTTCCTTCCTTCCTTCCTTCCTTCCTTCCTTCCTTCCTTCCTTTCTTTTCTGTTTCATCAAGACAGTTTCTCTGTGTAGCTTTGGCTGTCCTGAGCTCACTCTGTAGACCAGATTCACCTACCTCTGCCTCCCAGGTGCTGGGATTAAATGTGTGCCACCACCACTTGGCTCCCTTCTTGGTTTTTGCCCTACTTTGGTTATTTTGAGATAGCCTCAGATAGCCTGGGATGGCAAGGCAGTCTATATGTAGCCAAGGTTGGCCTTAATCCTGATCTTCTGCTCTCTAGTTCCTAAGTGCAGGGTTTGTGGCCGCACACTGCCCGAGAATCTCTTCCCTTCTAAGCTTTGGCTCTCATCATGAGATCTGGGATCTGGCCTCCCATGAGCTTGTGCAAGTAAAACAGGCTCTGTCCGGAGCAGGAGAGATGGTTCCGAGGCCGAGAGCCCTCTCTGCTCTTGCAGAGGACAACTTCATTCCCAGAAAACCCATGTCAGGAGGCTTGCCACCACTGAACTCCAGCTCCAGGGATCCATCAAACTCTTCTAGAGTCCAGAGGCATCGCATGCACATGTGCATGCACACACACACACACTCACATGCACGTGCACACACGAATACACACACTCACATGCACGTGCACACACGAACACATGCGTGCACACACACACATGCGCACACACTTGCTCAATGGTAGAGCCCAGAGGATGACTTATGGGAGTCATCTCCTACTATGGAGGTTCCAGGAATTGAACTCGGGTCATGAGCCCTGGTGGCAAGCACCTTTATGTACTGAGCCACCTCATCCCCCCACCCCAGTCTAACCGTTGAGGACATCCTGTGCCAGTCTTCTGTGCTTGTGTACTTAGCCGTTGATATGTTTGCCAGCTTGGGACAAACTGCTCGTGTTTCATCCCAAGGGACTGTTCTCTGCCTGGAAGACACTTCCATGTTCTTTCCAAGGAACTTCCAGGTTCCTCACTTCAAATCAGCACAAACAGCTCCCCACTGAAAACTACATGGGCACCTCAGCCTTTCCTTTGAGGCTTTATTTACACCGGAAGCTTCCTTTTCCATTTGTTTGTAAGTGTGTGTGTAAGTGTGTGTGTGTGCACATGCTCTCGAGTGCGCATGTGTTTACCTGTGTGTGTAGGCTTGTGCTCGCATGTGTGTACACGTGAACAGAAGTGCGTGTGGAGATCAGAGTCCTGGTGTCTAGGTGTCGGTCCTTGACTTCCCCCTCGTTTGAGTTGAAATCTCTTACTGTTCAGTGATGTGCATGCCAGGGCGGCTGGCCCGGGAGCCTCTGGGATTTCTCCTGTCTCTGTCTCCCATCTCATCACCGGGGCGCTGAGGTTACAGACAAGTGCTACCGAATCCCTCTGCCCACGAATTCAGGACATCTGAACACTTGTGAAACAGGCACTTTAACCCACTGAGCCATCGTCCCCATCCTGCACCCGTTGCTTGAGGGTTTATCTCCTGTCTGTTTGTCTGTCTGCTGCTGCTGTACCTGGCTCTGCACAGGTTCTACCTCGCTCCCCTTGCCTTCTCCTTCTCTCCCTTCCTCATCCGAACCAGCTCCCTGCTGACAAAGTTCCAGCTATTCACGTCACCCAGCTGTGTCCGTACAAAGGGTCACTGTCAGAGTAAGCGAGGTCAGACACACTATTCTGACTCCGCTTAATCTCTTCCTCTATCCAACTCCCAGCCGACTGTGTCCAATGTTCCAGAGCCACAGTTCCTCAATGTGCTGACCTTACAACTCAAACATCCAGACATGGGGTTTCCATCTCCAGAGTTAGCCCAGCTTAGTGTTCTCAAGCCGTATGTCTTCGCTGAATCAAACTCACCTTACATTTTCTTTTACTTATGAGTCAGCAGCTTGGCGTTTTCAGAATACCTATTTGTGAACTAGAAACACACACACACACACACACACACACACACACACACACACACACACACACACACACACACGGAATAGTACCAAAAAAGCACTGTTCTCTATTGACCATTTATGATTATTCCTCTCTGTTTGGTTGAAGAAAGCCACAGAGAGGCTGAGGAACTTGCTCAGAGGCACATGGCTAATAAAGGTGGAACAGGTTCCAGTCTAACCTTTCTGACTTCTGGAAGCTCATTCTGTGCCAGCCCGTACTTTATCCGGAACACTTACGTCAATCCAACCACAGTTCAAAAGCCCTGCGAGCAGACTTCTTCCTGGTAGTTGTCAGTTGCTGGGTGTGGTGGCTCATGCCCGTAATCTCAGCTCTCCAGGATCATTATTGAAGGTTCGAGGCCAGCCTGGGCTACAATGAGATTCTGCTCCAACAACGGCAACAACAAAGTGACGGAGTGATCGCTTATTTTCCTTAGAACACTGCAGCACAGTAATTCTGTCACATTATCAAGATGCCGATCAGAATAGTGTTGAAATTATATATGTACTTAGACGATATCTTATGTATGCATTTAGGCTGATAGAGATTTATTTACTCAGTTGTGTGTCAGGTGTGTGTGTGTTGGGGTGGGGGTGATATGTTCATGTGAGCACAAGTCCCCTGGAGGCCAGTTTTCCCGAGCTGGAGTTACTCAGGGCTGTGAATTGCCAGACCCGGGGACAGGAACTGAACTTCGTCCTCTACACAGTGCTCTTAACCAAGGAGTCATCTCCTGGCTGGAAGCATGGGGTATACTTTAATCATTGTTTGACTTTTGCCATGCAAAGGATTAAACCTAGGGGTCCAAATATGCTAGAAACGTGTTCTTCCACTAAGCTACGTTCCCAGCCTAGAGATTTTTGTTTGTTTCTTTATTTTTATGTTGCTGTGAGACACCCTCTTGTCTATCTCACATTAGCCTTGAACTTGCTGTGTAGCCAAAGATGACTTTGAACTCCTGATCCTCCGGCCTTCATCTCCCAAGTGTTGGCATGTGCCGACACACCCAGATTGTGTTGAAATCTTTGTTTCTTTTTTTTTTTTTTTTCGGAGCTGGGGACCGAACCCAGGGCCTTGCGCTTGCTAGGCAAGCGCTCTACCACTGAGCTAAATCCCCAACCCTTGTGTTGAAATCTTATTTATTACTTATTTTTATTTTAAAATTTATTTATTTTATGGGTATATATGTAGAGGTTGGTGCATCTGTAGTGATGTCAGAAGACAACTTGTGGGATCAGTTTTCAGTTCTTTCCTTCCACCATGTGGGTCCTGGGAATGGGGGATGGGATTCAGGTAACTAGGCAGGGCAGCAGGTGTCTCTACCCACTGGGCCATCTTGCTGGCCCAGAAATTATATTTTAATGTAGGCATATCCACTTTGTAATTCACTTCATGTGATCACACACACACACACACACACACACACACACACACACACACACACTTTTCTATTGCTGTGATAAAAACCATGATCAAGGGGTTGGGGATTTAGCTCAGTGGTAGAGCGCTTGCCTAGCAAGCGCAAGGCCCTGTTCAGTCCCCAGCTCCGAAAAATAGAAAAAAAGGAAAAAAAAAAAAAAAAAAAAAAAAAACCCATGATCAAGGCAAGTCATGAGGAAGTATTTTGGATTGTGTTTCAGAGGATTAATGTCCATGATGGTAGCATAAAGTAACAACTGAAAGCTTGTATGTTGATCCACAGCCACCAGGCAGAAAGAGAACACTGGGAATTACACTTGTCTTAAAACCTCCAAAGCCTTCTGCCAATGACACAGCTCCTCCAACAAGGCCACACATCCTAATCCTTCCCAAACAGTTCCACCGACTGGGGAGCAAGCATTCAAACATGTAAGCCTATAGAAGCCATTCTCATTCAAGCCTCCATGACATGCTTCTGGGAAGCCCATGTATCAATGCAGCAGACTGCAATAGACTTGGGTGGCAAACACACGGGCAAGACTTATTTTCTCTTAAAAAAGAAAAGCTTTCTCAGTTTTTTTTTATTTAAAACAACCGTGGATGTCTTGTGTATTTTGAATAAAAATCAATTAAAAACAAACAAACAATAAGAGCCAGACAGTGGTGGTACAAGCCTTTGATCCCAGCACTGATCTCTGAGATCAAGTTCAGCCTGCTCTACAGACTGAGTTCCAGGACAGCCAGGGCTGCACAGAGAAACCCTGTCTTGATAAACCAAAGACCAAAAGCCAAAGCCCCAGCCCTCCCAACAAAACCAAAAACAAACAAACGTGCCCTTGGTCCCTGTCCATTCTCTTAGAGTCTTACAAAGCCTTAGGGTAAAATATCTCTTGATACCCTCTAAGAAGAAATGTGATTACGTACTGGCTTCGTGTGAGCTTGCAGAGGGTAAGCTGTGGGTCTTAGACTCTAATAGATGGTGGGCTTAATCAACACTATCTTCAGCTAGGTGTGGTGGTGCACAACTGTAGCTCCAATATCAGAAAGCAAAGACAGGAGGATCCCCTACAAGTTCAAATCCAGCCTGATCTACGTAAAGATTCCAAACTAATTGGTGTTACATAAGAGACCCTGTCTAAAAATTAATTAATTCTGGCTATGACACTCTGAGAGACAGCTGTGAGCCAGGGCTTAGAGCCACTCAGCTGCACTGTGCACTGTGTGTGGGAAGCTCCAGGGGTCAGGCATTCAGCAGGGCTGGCCACGTGTATCCAGGTACCTGATAGAAGGTGATGGCTATGGTTGGCAAGATTCAGAGTCAGTAAATGTCAGCCAGAAAACCGGCACCTTCTCTGGCTAATAAAAATTGTAAATAATTTACCAACTGGAGCTTGGCACCTACTCTTGGGAGGGATATGACGCTGGAACAGGCCTGCCTGCTCTTGAATGGTCAGCTGAAGTTGATCTGAGGCCCAGTGGCTTGTCAAGACCATTGTCAGAGCCCTCTTGCCCTCCAAGCTTTGTGTTTGCCCAGACCTGTTTATTTCTGCTCTCTTTCTGTCTGTCTCTCTGTCTGTGTCTCTCTCTCTCTCTCTCTGTGTCTCTGTCTTTTTTTCTGTTTCTCTCTGTGTGTCTCTGTCTCTGTCTGTCTCTCTCTCTCTGTCTGTGTCTCTATCTCTGTGTCTCTGTCTTTTTTCTGTTTCTCTCTGTGTGTCTCTGTCTGTCTCTCTCTGTGTCTCTGTCCCTCTGTCTGTGTGTCTCTCTGTCTGTCTCTGTCTCTATGTCTCTCTCTGTCTCTCTTTCTGTCTGTCTGTCTCTCTCTCTCTCTCTCTCTGCCTCTCTGTCTCTCTGCCTCTCTGTCTCTCTGTCTCTCTCTGTCTCTCTGTCTCTCTGTCTGTCTCTGTCTCTATGTCTCTCTCTGTCTCTCTTCTCTGTCTGTCTGTCTCTCTGTCTGTCTCTCTCTCTGTCTGTCTCTCTCTCTCTCTCTCTCTCTCTCTCTGTCTCTCTGTCTCTCTCTCTCTCTCTGTCTGTCTCTCTCTCTCTGCTGTGTTTTGTTATATGTGTGGAGTTGACCAGACTTTGGGTAAAGCATTAATCTGTGTGACTGAGAATGCCCGGACAAGATTACTATTTGAATGCAGACATGGTAAACAGTGAAATACTGAAATGCCCTAATTTATGTGGGCCTCATCGAATCAGTTGACGGTCTGAACAGCGAATACGAGGGCTTCGCCTGCTTAATCAACATCCAGATTTCTTCTTGCCTTTGGACTGCAACAGAAACAGCAGTTCTTCCGTGTCCCTCATTTGGACTTGAACCCTTTCCTCTCCTGGGTCCAACATGCTCCCCTCCCCATCTTGGTTCCATTTCTCTAGAGACTCCTGATGCCCACATCCGTTTTCTGTTGTCTCTGAGGCCTGCTGTCTGCCTATCTGCCATAATGTTGTCTCCTCTTTTTATAAAGACCACTTCACCGGATTCTTTCCAGGGGTGCTGCTGAAATCGCGGCTTCAGATGTCTGATTGCCCAAGTACCCAGCCTTATCATACTGAACCTTGCTCTGCTAATCATTGCTCTGTGTCTCCAGGCGACTTTCTTTCTGCCTATAAATGCGCCCTAATCTCTCGTGACTTCCTGTGACTCTATAGCAAAGGTCATGTTTCTGAAATCTCATCTCCTCAGTGGTTTGAATTTGGAAAACCCGTTTCTGTGTGACATCTGCCAAGTGACTGACTTTTCTGTGCCTGTTTTTACCTGCAGTAGAAGGCTGAGGTTGTGTCTTCAGTTGCTTTGAGAGTAAACTGCATTAACAGAGACCCTTGTCATGAAGAGTGGACAGTAACTGTTAACTCACACTCTCATTGCCTTCTCCTCCCTGGGTACCTCGGAACCTGGCTCAGGTCCAGCTGCTTTCGAGAAGCTGCCTTGTGAGTGGCAAGTAGGTGTGTTCAGCCCTGGGTCTCTGCCCACGTACAGCCCTTGACATTCTAGGACACTGACCTCCCCTTCCTGGAGGCTTCTTTCCCTCTGTTGCCACTCGCTGCTGAGCACCTCTTTGAGCTCTGACACCAGCCTAAGCTCAAGATCACACACAGGTACTCACACGCTCACACAGGCAGGAACGTTTGCATCTGGACAAGCTTGGACACAGGACTGCAGGCTTTTTCTTCCCATCAAGCCTTTGGTCTTGCAGACACTGCTGTTCCAGTCACCATAGAAGGCTAAGCGTTGTTGATATCTACCCAGCCTGTGAGACTCCTCTTAGGAACCCTTCCTTAACACCTATTTCTTTCTGAAACTGGTTTAGTCATCACTTCTTGGTTCTGTGAAATATGTATGCATGTCCTACATAGTCCTACAGTGTGTGTGTGTGTGTGTGTGTGTGTGTGTGTGTGTGTGTGTGTGCATGTCTGTGTGTTTGTGATGTGGTATGCATGTGTGGTGTGTTTGTGTGTGTGTGTGTGTGCATGTCTGTGTGTTTTGTGATGTGGTATGCATTTTGTGGTATGTTTGTGTGTGTGTATAGTGTGTATTTATGTGTGTGTGGTTTGTGTTTGAATGTACGGTATTTGTGTGTGTGTGGTGTGTTTATGTGTGTGTGGTATGTGTTTGTGTGTGTGTGATGTGTTATGTGTATGTATGTGTTTATGTGTGTGTATGTGTTTGTGTCTGAGTGATGTGGTGTGTGTATGTGTGTCTGTGTGATGCAGTGTGCATATGTGTGTGTGAGTGTGTGTATGTGTGAGTGTGTGAGTGTATGTGTATGTGTGTGTGTGTGTGTGTGTGTGTGTGTGTGTGTGTATGAAACCCAGGGTTAGACAAGTGATCTCTATGTCTTTGACATTTGATTTTGGGACAGTCACAAAGTTTCCCAGGTTGGCTCTGAACTTGTGACCTCCTATCTGAGCTTTCCCAGAGGCTGGGATCACAGGTGTGGACTACCATGTGGTCCTTGTTCTATAATTCTCTCTACCTAAAATGACTAAGAGACCTTTAAGATGAGGGTCTCTTCTTCTTCCTGGAGTTTCAAGCTCTTGAGTCAGTGCCAGCTTCATATTTTAGAACACTGTTTAATGACATGAAATAACCAGCTAATGACATCAGTACTCACTCATATTCCCTGAGTCTTAGCTAGAAGGATGCAAGTCAGAGACTAGACTTCCAGGGAACCAGAGGGTTAGAAATAAATCAGAAGAAACCATTTATGGTGGCACACCATTGTAATTTTCAGCATCCCACAGGTAGAGGCAGGATTTCTCCAAGCTTGAGGCCAACCTAAATGCCACATAATGGCTAACAGGTCAATCATGTTCTAATAAGATGCTATCTCAAACAAACAAACAAAAATCCTCTGTGTGTGTGTGTGTGTGTGTGTGTAAAATAAAAAAGTCTCATTATGGTTAGACAATGTCAATGTATTGGACAGTAGCTGGGAATGATTATCAGGGTCGGACAGGAGCTGTGGGGCAGTTGTCATGCAAAGAAACTCAGAACAGAGAGAAGGGGTGAGGAGGTGGCTCAGTGAGTAAGAACACTCTTTGTGAAAACAGGAGAACCTAAGTTTAAATCCCTGACACCCACATAAAGTTGGGCAGAGCTGCTAGCATGTGCATGGGACATAAAGTCAGGTAGATCCTGGGGGCTCATTGACCAGCCAGTCTAGCAGAAATCACAAGCTCTCAAACTTCTAATTGTGTGAGAGGCAATAAGGCAGAAAGCGATGCATGGAGGCATGCACGCATGCATCCATCCCCAACCCCACAACACACACATACACAAGCGTGCACACACACACACTGGCACACATAAACACACACTCTCACATACACAAGCACACACACACACTCACACACACAAGCACACACACACACTCACACACACAAGCACACACACACACACACACAAGCACACACACACACACACACACACACATACACACACACTCTCACATACACAAGCACACACACACACACTCACACACACAAGCACACACACTAGAGAGAGGCTGAAAAGCAATGCATGTAGAAAGGCCAGATTCACTTTTCTCGAAGTTTTGCTGAGGTTTGCTCACAGGGCTGCTGGGAAACGTAAAGAAAATGCAAACCGGAGGCTAGGGAGAGAGCTCCACTCACTTACGGGCATGAAGATGTGAGTTTGTAAAAGCTGGTGTAACTCCTGCACTGAATTTACTGCCCAGAAAGCCTAGTCAATCAGGTGAGTTCCAGATATAAGTAAGAGACTTTCTCTCAAAAAATAAAGTCAATGGCTCCTGAGGAATGGCACGGAAGCTTATACTCTTAGTCTCTGTGTGAGCACACATGCAAACCTGCACGCACGTGGCTATGCACAAATGTGTAAGCGCGGGTTTAAAAACAGGCATCCACTGTACCTCTTACCACATTCTTGGAACTGTAACCCTGGTCAGAGCTCATGGCTGGGAGGTCATAGGCTTTTGAGGAACCTACTATTATCGTTTTGCTATGGTTATGTTGTCAAATTGCCTTTTAGCGGGTTACGATTAGACCCACAGGTTTTGCTTCTTTAAACCACAGTCGGAGAAGTTTCCTTTTGCAATGGGCAGCAGTAAGTTCAGAGACTCAGAACCAGTCGACACGCTGAGGAGTGGCAGTAATTGCTCAGCCCTAAATAGCGCCCTGTGCAGCCGACCCCAGGCTCAGGAGCATCCCAGAGGAGGAAAGGAATGCAAGAGAGGGAGCGTGAGGAGTGCTGTGAATTCTGCCTTCCGGATATGACATGGCCACTGAACTTAAAGCAGCTGCGGTTACCTGCAACAAGAAGGGCCGGTAACACTCCAGCCTTAGAGACGGGAAGGTGTCCCGGAGATCCACCCTCTAACTGGGGTGGTTATCAGCTGCTGGAGGAAGGACAAGGAGAGAGCGAGTCTTTTGTGGGGGGTTGTATTCACTGGTAGGTTGCCTCTGCTTCAGGAAATGGCTCCACACCCATGTACACATAGGTAGAACTAATTGGAGTTACTGGGTCATTAAAAGAAAGGAAGAAAGAAAGAAAGGAAGGGAAGGAAGGAGGGAGGGGGAGAGAAAGAGAGAAGGAGAAAGACAGTTTAAATAAAAATTGTTTAAGGGTTTGGGGGAGAGGTGGAGGGAAGGAGTTGGGGGTATATATGTTAATATACTAACATATACTGGATACATGTACAAAATCCTTAAAGAATAAATAAAAATGTATATTCTAAATAACTTGTGCCGGCTGTTTTTTTGTTTGTTTTCAGTCAACTTATGACAAGCTAGAGTCATTCAGAAAGATGAAATCTCAAATAAGAAAATGTCCCCGTAAAATTGGCCTATGGGCAAGTCTATGGGAGCATTTTCTGGATTAATGATTGATGTTGACCCAGCCAAGTGGGGAAGTTGTCACCCCTGTGCAAGTGGTCCTGGGTTATATAAGGGAGCAAGCTGAGCTAGCCATAGGGACAAGCCAGTAAGCAGCACTCACCAAGGTCTTCCCTTCATGATGAACTGCAAACTCTAAGATGAAATAAACCCTTCCCTCCCTGGGTTGCTTGGTCATGGTGTTTATTGCAGTAGTAGAAAGCAAAGTGGGAGAAGACCCAATAGCAAAACCACATATTAATATGCTAGAAAACGGAGAACAAAAAAACAAAAACAAAAAAATCCGTTGGGTTCTTTGTGGTTGTTTTGAGATATGGTCTCTTTTATCTTGGGTTGGAATCAAACTCACTACACACTCAAGGGTAAACTTGAACTCTTAATCTTCCTGTCTCCTCCTCCTCCCAAGGGATGGGACTATAGGCTTGAGCCACCACACTCAGGTGTTTCTGTTTGGTTGGGGTTTTGTTGTCGTTGTTTGGTTTCGTTTCGTTTTTGTTTGAAACAGGGTCTCTCTATGTAATCCTGGCCTTCCTGGTACTGATTGTGAAGACCAGGTTGACCTCTAACTCACAGACATCCACCTGCCTCTGCTTCCCAAGTGCTGGGACTGAAGGTCCACTACCACATGGCTACCTTCCGTTTTACGTGTTGGTGGGGATTAACTTAGGGCTTCTGCATGCTAAGTACTCAATGAACTGAGCTGCAAACCTGGCTACCCTAAAATATCCCTTATTTTGGTTAAAGTTTTATTTTACTATCTTTAGTTCTGTGAAGGGGGAGGTATGTGCACATGCTCTAGCCTGTGGAGATCAGTCTCCAGATCCCTTCTGAAGCTGGAGTTGCAGGTGGTTGTGAGTCAGCTGACATGGGTACTAGGAACCAAGCTCAGGTCCTCTGCAGGAACAGCAGTCAACCTTAACTACTGCATCCTCTCCAGTGCCTCCTTCTCCACAGTTCTTTTTTTTTTTTTTTGAAAACTGTGGAGAAAGCAAGCATGGTGGTCCATGCCTGTAAGTCTAACCCTGATGAGTTCAAAGCCAGCCTAGATACGTAGCAGAATCGTGTCTCAAAAACTAAGAACAAAAGGAGAAAAAGATGAGAGACTTACCTTGTTAAGGAGATGGGGGTGCACACCTTCAATCCCAGCACTTGGGAGGCAGAGGCAGGAGGATCTCTGTGAGTTCAAGGCCAGCCTGGTCTATAGATCGGATTCCAGGACAGCCAGGGGTATGCAGAGAAACCCTGGCTTGAACCACTCCACAAAAGAAGATAACAGAAAGTGCTGAGAAGGTGATTCAGTTGGTAATGTGCTCGCTGGGCAAACATGAGGGCTTGGGTTCAAACTCCAGAACCCAGTCTGTCTCTTTCTTCCACTGCAGTGATGTGATGCCAGGACCAAGGAAACTTACAACAGGAGACATTTAACTGGGCTTACAGCTTCAGAGGGTTAGAGTCTATGATGACAGTACAAAGGCAAGGTGACAGGAAAAGGTGGCTGCTCATATCTTGATTGGAAAGGGATGGGGGCAGAAAAAAATCACATTGGGAATGGCATGAGTCATTTGCAATCTCAAAGCCCAAGCCCATTGACCTCATCCTCCCAGAAAGCCACATCCCCTAATCCTTCCCAAACAGTTCCACCAACTGGGGACCAAGAACTCAAACATGAGAGCCCATGGGGAGGCGGGCATTACCATACACCACCATACATGTTAAAAGCCCAGTGTGGTTGTTCTTGTTTACAAACCCAGAGAGATGAAGACAAGAGCACCCCTGGGGGCTCTCCAGTCAGCCTAAGTGAGTGTCTGAACCACTGGTCTCAGTGAGAGACCCTATCTCAGAAAACACGTGGACGGCTTCTGGAAAGCAACACCCTATATTGACCTCTCTCCATCCACATGCACATACATATTCACACGTGAACACACACACACACACACACACACACACACACACACACCAATAGCAGACACACAGAGAAATAATATGAAACCCAATCCAATAAAACATGCATGTAATCTCAACACTTGAGTGGTAAAGACAGAAAGGTCAAGAGTTCAAGATAATTTTTGGCAGCACAGTGTGAGGCCAGCCTGGGACACATGATACGCCATTTTAAAGGACAGTGTGGGGGATGGGGTGTCTAAAAGGGCAGTGGGGGAGGGGCTGGTGAGATGACTTAGTAGATGGTGCTTAGTGCGGAGTGTGGGGTCAAGGCCTGGGGTACAAATGGTAGAAGAAAACCAACTTCTGGAAGTTGTCTTCTGATTTCCACATGGACATACTCCAAAGCGCACAGATTCTCTCTCTCTCTCTCTCTCTCTCTCTCTCTCTCTCTCTCTCTCTCTCTCTCTCTCAAAACCTACTCTCTAAAGCATGTAATATAAAAATCTCCTGTGTTTTCAGCAGTTTTTAAAACAGCAAACTTAAGCCACCGCTCAGAGAAGCATCTCTGTGCTGCCTGCCTGCTCTCTGCCTGCTGCCCTGTCCTGACAGCCCTGCTGCCTGCCTTTTACACCCAGGAATCTGAGTCCTTAACAAATGCTAGCTCTCACCCTGTCTGTCTAGCCCTATACCACGACCGATTTAACCAGATCAGGCTCAGGGACTTTTGCACTGTCTCAAATATTCTGCTACCCCTCCTGCTGTAGTAAAGACAGCACAGAAGCCATTCCTCATGTGTGCCAGGTCCAATGTAACACAATTTCCTAGAAAAACTGGCTGAGCTAGTGGTATGTTCCTTTGTGACTCTGTTGGCTATTGCCAAAATGCTTTCCCTCCCACCAGCATTCCTGTGTGTACCAACAATAGCAGCGGCTGTTAGTCTTTGCCAACTTGGAAGGTGAAAAATAACTTCGGTCTTGTTTTCTTTTGGCTTTTTGAGATGGGGGCCACCCTCGCATCAGTAGCCCAGGCTGGTCTGGAACTCACTATGTTGCAAGGTTTGTAGAGAGCTTGGGATTGAATCCAGGACCTCTACCAACTGAACTATATCCCAGCTCTTCTGATAACATTTTAAAATTAGTTACTCTAGCTACTAGGAGAGAACAGATTACAGTGTGGCGAGAGAGTAAACAAGGGAGCAGCCAGTGGTGATTGTAGCAGCTTGGATCAGAGACCACGCTGACCTCAGTCAGAACAGTGCTGGTCAAACTTTAGTGCGGTCTCAGACCCTTCTGGAGAACCATTCCAGGGTGCTTGTTTTCCGACCCCAGATTGGTAAGTTTTATTCAGACAAAACTTTGAGTAAGTAGCCAGATATCCAGATGTGACCAATTACCAGTCTTACTGTAGACTCTGTGGCTGGTCAGAGGTCAGGATGGGAACTTCATTGTGGAGATAAAGTGAGGAGATAAAGCCGGTGTAATAGCACACCCTTAGAATCCCAGGACTTGGGGGGCAGAGGCAGGGGCTCCCTAATTCAAGCAAGCCTGAGCTACATCCAGAGATCCCGTCCCTCAGCTTTTTCAAGGCTCAGGGAATATCTGAGAGAAGAGGGATTAGAACAAGAGCAGAGGAAGGGCCAGGTGGGGTGGCACATGCATTCGATCCTAACACCCAGGACACAGAGGCAGGTGGCACTCTGTGAGTTCGAAATCAGCATGGTCTACAGAGTGAGTTCCAGGACAGCCAGAGGTACTTAGTGAGACTCTGTCTAAGAAAGGGGGAGGGGAGGAGGGGGGAGGGAGAGCGCAGTGGCATGGAGGAAGGGTGGAGTGTTGTAGAACACTGTCTGGTTGTTGAACTTCAACTTTCACTGCACAAGACTAGGTCTGTCAGCATCCTGTGATGGAGTGGGTAAGGATGAGCTCATTCTCTTCTCTGAGGATGTATAGGTAGTTAGTATAGGTAGTTAGTACAGGTAGTTAGTACAGGTAGTTAGTACAGGTGTTTGCTTGGCGAAGGAGGATTTTTCTTCAGTGGTGTAGCTATTGGTAAGTTGCTCATGCTCCTGTAAATAGGCCGTCACCTATATTCTACAAATAACCTTGGTAGCAACTCTCCTATCACACACTCACACTCATACACACACTCACATGCACAAATACTCTTAGACACATACCCACTTTCACACACACTCAGACACACACTTACATGCACACATACTCAGATACAAACTAACACACACACACACACACACACACACACACACACACACACACACACAGTAGAAGGATGACCTGTTGGAAAGAGGAAGTAGATCTGGGGTCCCTGGAAGTTGGAGTGAAACAAGATAGGGTGGGGTGAGGGTAAACATAAGCAAAATGCAGGACATACATGTATGAAAATGTCATAAGGAAACCCACTGCTATATATTATTAATATAGAAATAAATTCAGCAAACACACAGGAAGCCCTGGGTAGAGTGACAGGTGGGATGCTGGGTGGAGGCACACACACAACTCTAGCAGGAGTTCAAGGACAGCCTCCGCTACAGGAGAACAGGCCGTAAAATTAAAAACCAAGAAGGGGGGGGGTAGCACACCCCTCTAATCCTAGCACTCAGAAAGCAGAGTCAGGAGCCTATCATGAGGTCAAAACCAGCCTGCTCTACACAGTGAGCTCCAGGCCAGCCAGGACTACAAAATGAGATGCTGTCTAAAAGATAAAAATGCAACAGAGTAACTGACTGGAGAGCTTTACACCAAGCCATAGGCTTTACAGCTGCAGCTGAACTCTCAAATTGTGCTGAGCCACCGACTTGTACAGCAAGATTCGAGGTTTTTCTCTCGGGACAGTAGAGTGGGGGTGCCCCTAGATACACCATCCCTCCGCTTCTAGTCTAAGCCTTGGATGGCAGCACGGTTTGGTCTTTCTTGAAAGAAGCAGGCTAAGTTCCAGGACGCTGCTGTGCAATCTCAGGAATGACCCCAAGTGCCTTCTCAGACAGAAAATTTGTATCATTCGGGAATTTTTTTTTAGTTCTTGCTTCACAGAAAGAAGCTTTGAATACATAATCCTATCCAGAAGCAGTCCCCACCCCACCCCACCCCAAGGATTCCCAAGTCCCAGTCAGGCAGTCTCGGAGCTCTGGCTCCCTCTGCCAAAGGTCTCCTCCCTCCACTGTATTTTTGATGGTTTCCTCTAGCCTGGCTCCTTCCTTCCCTTCAGACTACAATAATGCCACTCCAGCCTAAAACCAGCCCCTGCCCTCCGCCCTTCCTCCCCTGCAGCTCCCGCATTCTTTGCTTTTACCCCAGGCTTCCTTCTCGGGCTGCTTGGGCTTCCTCACTTTCTTTCCAGGGGCTCCTCTGGAACCTGGGATCTATCTCCAAAGCCAGACAGCCTCCTCATTCTCCACAGAGACCAAACCTGGGCCTGCTCCCTACCTCAGGCTGCTGCTACCATTTCATATCACGGCACCACCCCTCCTGGACATTTCTGTTTCTCCCTCAGCCTCTGGGGTCTATGGCTTTGGATATGACGGCTGTATCCTCATCCATCTCTCCTGGGTGGTCCTTGGTCTTCCAAGGTTAACTACAACTTTTTTTTTTCTTTTTTTCGGAGCTGGGGACCGAACCCAGGGCCTCGGGCAAGCGCTCTACCGCTGAGCTAAGTCCCCAACCCCTAACTACAACTTTTAATTGGTCCCTAAAGTGTCTGCTTTTCTATTCCTTTTCTGTTATAATCATCTCTCCAGCCAACAATAATCTAACCCAGAGGTCCTCAAAAGTAGCCTCACACAGAAGTCACTTGGTTGACTGTGAGTGTGTCTGTGTGTGCATTCACACATGTGCATGTCCATTAGGCTCAAGTTCAGGACCTTGTGTATGCTAAGCAAACTGCATTCTACCATGGAGCTATATACTGGGCCCAGAATTATTAGAGCAATTATTTTTTGAGACAGGGTCTCTCTATGTTGCTGTGCTGAAACTCACTATGTAGACCAGGCCTGCACCTAACTCATAGGGATCAGCCTGCCTCTGCCTTCCAAGCACTGGAATTAATGGCGAACATCACCATGCCTGGATCTATTTTACAGATTTTTAAAATCCTGATGCCCAATCTGGTGAGATGGCTAAGTGGGTAGAAGTGCTTGTTGTACAAGCCTGACAACCTGAGTTCAGTCCCCAGAACCCACTGTAAAAGGCACAAATTGACTTCTGAAAGTTGTCCTCTGACCGCCACAGATTCATCCACCTACAGACACCTACACACACACACACACACACACACACACACACACACACACACACACACGGTGATGGTGATGATGATGATGATGATGATGATTTTATTTTTTTTAAAGTTTTTATTGTATATGAGTACACTAGCTTTCTTCAAACACACCAGAAGAGGGCACCAGATCCCCCTATAGATGGTTGTGAGCCACTATGTGGTTGCTGGGATTTGAACTCAGGACCTCTGGAAGAGCAGTCAGTGCTCTCAACCTCTGAGCCATCTCTCCAGCCCATGATGATAATTTTAAACAATAACAGTAAATTAAAATGTTTTAAAGGATCTTGATGCCCACTCCACTCATATCAGTTAAATGTGAGTGCCTGACAGAGATGGACATTGGTGTCTCGAAATCTCCCCAGACAGTGGAACATGACTGCAATCTCCAGTACCTGGAAGACGAACAAAGGAAGATGTATCACCACAAGTTAGTAGCCAGCCTAGGCTCTAGAGAAAGGTTCTGCCTCAAACCACCACCACCAGTGACAACACCACACACCCACACCCCAAAAAGAAAAGGGAAAAGTCTTCAAATACCTCTAGGCATGGTGTCTCACACTTGCAACCCCCACACGAAGAAGAGTAAGACAGAGGGATTGCTGTGAGTTCCAGAGTGGCCTAGGATTGCCAGAGAGTGCCAGGTCCCCGCGTCAGAAGCAAAACCAGCTCAACAGCAAACCAGCAGGAACTGGAGAGATGGTTCAGCTGTACTGGCTGCTCTGAGAGGATCTGGGTTTGAGTGGGGATGGATCCCACTGTAACTACAGTTCTGGGGTCTGATGCCTTCTCCTGTCCTTTGACAGTACGAGGCATGCAGTGGTACACTGACATACATGTACAAAATACCCATACACACAAAATAAAAATAAACAAATCTCTTAAAAATAAAAACCAAACAAACAAACAAGACGCAGACTTCGGATAAGAACACAGGATTTTGGGGCCACTGCTCTATAGGATAACATAATGGATGATGCATACCACTATACAGATGTGGAAACCCACAAAATACACAGTAAGTCTTAATGTGAGCTGCAGGCTTCCAATGATTGAGATGTGTCAAAGTAGGTTTATTAATTATACCACATGTTCCTCAGGCATTGGCACATGTCAACAATACACACACACACACACACACACACACACACACACACACACACACACACACACGTGTGTGTGTGAAGCAAGAAGTTTACAGAACATCACTGTATCTCTCTTTTTTTTTGGTTCTTTTTTTCGGAGCTGGGGACCGAACCCAGGGCCTTGCGCTTCCTAGGCAAGCGCTCTACCACTGAGCTAAATCCCCAACCCCTGTATCTCTCTTAATATTGCCTTAAACCTAGAATTTAAAGACTGGAGAGCTGGCTCAATGGTTAAGAGCACTTGACCATTCTGCTCCTCCAGAAAACCTGAGTTCGATTTCCAGCCTGTGCTGGGCAGCTCACAACTGCAGTAACTCCAGAAGATATAGTTCTTCTTCCTGCTTCCACGGGTGTGCATACAAGCATACACATACATGGTATACATTCATACAGACACAAGTATATACTGCATACATTCACACACATAGTAGACATTCTCGCAGACACATGTAAATAAAATAGAAAATCAACAACAAACAAAACTTGTCCTAAAAAAAGTACATTTTTAAAAAACAGGATTCAATGATGCACTTGAGAGTTGAAGGCCAGCCTTGCATCACAGCAAGTCCAAGTCTAGTCTGGGCTACCTAAGACCCTGCCTCAAAAAGAAATAAACAACAACTACTGTCCAAAGACCAGCCACTCCTCTTACCAAAAGGCATGAGATTTTTAAAATATATATTTTAATATGTAATTATTTATTTATTGAATGTGAATTGGTGCTCTGCCTGCATGTGTGTCTGTGTGAGGGTGTTGGGTCCTAGAGTTACAGATTGCTGTGAGCTGCCATGTGGGTGCTGGGAATTGAACCTGGGTGAGCAGCCAGTGGCCTTAACTGCTGAGCTCTCTCTCCAGCCCCCACATCAAGATTCTTCACTTGGAATCCAATTCTAGGGAATAGGTAAACCCCAAGAGCGTGCATAGTGCATACATTTACCCATTCAGGAGCCTGAATCAGAAAGGCTTTTAAGAGGCTGCCGTGGTGGCTCATGCCTATACTCCCAACATTCAGGGGGTGTGGACAAGTGGATTACCTTGAGTTAGAGAGCAGCCTGGATTACATTCAGTGTGAGAACCAATTATCTATCTATCTATCTATCTATCTATTATCTATCTATCTATCTATCTATCTATCTATCTATCCACCCACCATCCCAACCATCTACATATATATGTATATATGATATATAATGTATTCACTATTCAACACTGACTGTATTCCAAGCACTGTGCAAAGTCCTCTACATGTAATAGCCCACTAATATTCAAAACTCTCTAAAGGAGGAGTCTTTCATTGTCTTATACATGGTTATCAATAACTGTCCCCAAATCAGCAAGTCCTTCATGTGTGGCTTCACACCCAATCAGATCCCCTCCTCCAGCTTTCCAGGTTGCAGATATAATCAGAATAGCAAAGCAAGGCCTCCATCATCACCTCATCTGCCTTGCCCAGTGCTTGCTTTCTGCTCAGCTTTCTCTGGAGAAATCGTGTAATCCATGCTGGTCTTCATAGCTGTGATGACCTCTGTCTGCATCATCTCAGCATCCCACCTACACTGTAAGACCAACTCTAACATAATATCCCTCCCTCCCTACCTCTCTGGTAGACACTGACCACATGGCACAAGGGGTATTGATGATAGACAGAGGAGTCGTGTCTTCCCTTGGGAGAAGCAGCCCCACAACATCTTGAGTGACCCATTGGCTCACAAAGGGCTCGTTGGAAAACAATGTAATCTAGCTGTGCTTTGTACTTAGGAGGGAGGACCCAGGTTGTAACTTGGGGGGGGGTAGGCCTTTGTCTCATGAGAATGACGTGTAGGATGTTATGCTTCCAGGATATCCCTACCGATCTGATAGAGTTATTGTTAGGATTCGTTGAAATAGTTATTTACAAGCATTCAGCATTTGTTCAACACGTGGTCAGAAAGACTGCCTTATTAAGTAGTCTCTTCTCACACCCACTGGATTATTAGACATCCATGTCAAAAATGCAGACTTAACAGTCCCCAGCCACATGTCTCCCAATAGCTGGCCACTGCCCTGGCAGTCCCCCCCACTTTGACACAAACATTTTCCTCATTGCTGCGGTATGCCGCACAGCTGAGCGTGCCACCCCAGGAAGGCGCCACAGAATGGCTATGATATAAAATTAGTTTGATGAAATGTCTCCAGTGCTTCGACAAAGGGTGAGAGGGAGGAAAGGCATTGTGTAAGGTTATGCAAGCACAGGTCAGGAAGGAGCACCACAGTTCTGATGCTCTCCTGTCAGGACAACCTTACAATAGGGCACTAGAGAACCAGTGAAATCAAAGTTGTCTTTTGATCAAAGCTATCAACTGATGACGATTCCATAACTTTGAAAAAATTTAGATTCATTTTATTTTATGTGTGTTTTGCCTGCAGGGCATAGATGTGTACCACATGCATACCTGGTACCCTTGAAGGTCAGAAGAGGACACTGGATCCTCTGGAACTGGCGTTACATAGATGGCTGTAAGCTACCAGATGGGTGCTAGGGTTCCCACTCAGGGTCTTTGTTAGCTGCTGAGCCATCTCTCCAGTCCCCACAATGTTTGATGTGTACAAAGCCTAAGTGATCTCATACCTTCTAGCTATTCTGTTTCAGAATGAGTTAGGGAATGAGGCAGGGTCTCAGAATAAAGCCATAGCTGGCCTGCACTTAATATAATCAACTGTGTTAGTCTTGAATCTTCCCAACCTGCCTCCTGATTGCTGGAATTACAGGCACCATCATGCTTGGTTCTACATATTCCTGGGTTTTTGCTTTTCTTTTTCTTTTGAAGATGTATGTGTGTGTGCGTGTGTGTGTGTGTGTGTGTGTGTGTGTGTGTGTGTGTCACAGGCATGTGTATATGCCTTGGTTTGAATGTGGAGGTTAGAAGACAACTTTTAGAATGGGTTCTCTTCTTCCACCATGGGCTCTGGGCCTGACCTCATGCGGTCAGGCATACTTGGCTTTTACCCACTGCGCTGACCTATCTTGCTGATCCTGGAGTGTTTGAGACAGGGTTTCATGTAGTTCAGGCTAGCCTCAGATTTACTATGTAGTTGAGGATGACTTTGAATTTCTGATTCTCGTGCCTCTACCTCTCAAACACTGTGATTACAAGCACGCATCACTGTACCTGGATCCTTCTGTGTACTCTTAAGGTTATCCCAGCTTCTTTGCTTTTGTATCAAAGACTGGGTTCTTATATGGAGCCAGAGAAAGTTATTAGACTAATGGTCTTGTTATATATATTAAGAGTCATGAAGCGTGAGGATTTTTACAGTTCACAAAAAGAAAAGAGATAGGGGCTAGAGAGATGGCCCACTGGTTACAGCACCGGCCACTGGATTCTCAGTGCCCACACAGAAGCTCATAAACTTCAGTCCTGGGGGATCTGATGTCTTCTGGCTTCCATGGACTCCAGTCACTAATGTGGTATACAGCCGTTGGGCAAACATTCATACACATAAGAAACTTAAAAAGAAAATGTGTGGCAGGAGAGATTGTTCAGTAGTTAAGAGTACTTGTTTTTGGAAAAGATCTGGGTTGGTTTCCCAGCATCTCTATCAGTTGGCTCACAACTGGAGCTCCAGCCTCAGGGGATCCAGCCTCTGGCCCCCTTAGACACTCATGTATTCAACTTACACACACACGCACACGCACACACGCACACACACACACACACACACACACAATTAAAAATACACTAAATCTTAAAACAACAAGTGTGGCATATATTAGTCGAGGTTTCCATTGCTATGAAAAGACACCATGAACAAGGCAACTCTTCTAAATTTTTTTATCCATGTGTTGGGGCTGGCTTACAGTTTCAGAGGTTCAGTCCATTATCATTATGATTTCGAAGAACAGAAGCATCCAGACAGACTTGGTGCTGGAGGAGCTGAGAGTTCTACAGGATCTGAAGGCAGCCAGGAGGAGACTGTCTTCTTCAGTCAGCCAGGAGGCGGGTCTCTCTACCACTACGGGCAGAGCTTGAGCACAGGACCTCAAGGCCCACACTCGCAGTGACACACTTCCTCCAACCAGGCCACACCTCATAATGGTGCCACTTCCCATGGGCCAAGCATATTCAACCCACCACATATACTATACACAATACTTTTTTTAAATAAAAGAAAGAACTGAAAAGCCGAAAGACTATCCAGAAAGGATGAAGGAAACTGTCACCGTATTCCCACTGGTAGACAATAATGGCACAAGCCTTTTGCTGGGCTGGAGATAGCTGTGCACACCTACAATCTCTTCCTTCACTTGGAGGATGAAAGCAGAAAGATCACAAGTTTGAGGCCAACATGGGCTGCGTGCGTAGCAAGCTCTAGGCCTGGGCCTCACAATAAGAAAACACAAAAACAAACACTACAACAGGAAACCCTCACTGGAAGAATTACAAACTGAATCATGTCTGTGTGTCTGTCTTAAATGCACACATGAGGGTTATGGCTACTGAGCTAGCCCAATGGTACAGCACTTGCCTTGTGTGCCTGCTTTGATTCCTAGCACCCACACGGTGGCTTCCAAGCATCTGTAACTCCAGTTCTGAAGGATTTCACACCCTCTCATGGCTTCTATGGGTACTAGGCATGCATACGGCTCACAGTCATACATGCAATCACAATACTCACATACGTGCATAACTGAGAAGTTACAAAGTAAGTAAAGAAAATACTTAACCTCTATGTGTCTCCGTTTATTATAAAATAAGGACAATTACAGCTACATAACAACGTCTTCCTGGTGTGGATGAGGTATATAAATGGCTAGATGGTTGTATGGCTCACGGTGAGTGCTCATTACTCAGTTACCCATTGTTACCACTGAAAGGAAATCATTGGATGTCCATTGTGTATATGGAGTGATGACAATGTGTAGTTCTAAGTTCGTTCTCCACACAGCCGTCTTCTTCTCGGTGACTTTTAAGTATCTCCTTTGTTCAAGTACTGAACTTTATTACAGTTGGCAGGTACCAAGTCATGGCCCCTGAGCTTGTAAGGTAAGAATATTCAAATCACCCTAAATAGCCTGAAACTTGTTATCAAGACCAGGCTGTCTGTAAACGTGTGACAATCCTTCTGCCTCCAAGTGCAACCATGCCTATAATCTCTCCTCCCAAGCTTCCACCTCCCTGCTCCAGTCTTGATATGTAGGCACCTAGTTGGTCTGAAACTCATCCTAACCTTGAATTCATGATTTTTTTTATTTTTATTTTTTATTTTTTTATTTTTTTGGTCTTAGCCTCCAGAATACTGGGATTATTAGGAGCGAGTCACCTAACTCAATTGGTATATTCTGCCTGTTTGTTTTGAGACAGGTTTCTCGTAACCTAGGCTGCCTTCAAATTCACTAGTAGACTGTCCTTGAACTCTTGACCCACCTGCTTCTATCGCCTAAATGATGGAATTACAGGCATGCACCACCACTTTTAGCATGGTGTAGTCTTTCAAAGCAGCTATCTTGATTTATGGAATGTGACTCTCTTTAGTTTAAAAAATCCAGGGAAGGGGACTGGAGACACAACTCAGTTGGTGGAATGCTCCCTGGTTAGCATGAAGCCCTGTGGTCAATCTTCAGTACCAACCATGGAAAGCCAAGCACAGAACTGCATGGCTATAATCCCAACCCTGGGGAGTTAAAGCATCAGAAACTCAAGGTCATTCTCAGGCACATGGTGAGCTAGAGGTTAAGTCAGGTCCCGTCTTAAAAGAAAACAAACAAAATCCTCACTATTTATCACACTGTGGTAGCTCATGTGCTTGTGCTTGGGAGCCTCAGACAAGAGGGAGCCGCAGACAAGAGGACCGCTGGGTATTTTAGGTCAGCCTGAGCTGCAGTGAGATCCTGTCTCTATAAAAAGAACGACAAGCCCACCCCCACCCCCTAACACTTGTGATTTATGACAGGAAATCAAAGGGTCATTGAGAGGACTCAAAATGCCCAGAACTGAATTCACCTCACAGGCCCTCCAGGAATTTCCTCCCTCACCTTATTATCTACGCATATTACCCACTAATAAGAAGATGGCCCCAAGCCAGAAAGGTCACTAAACAGTTAAGAGTGCTTACTGCCTTGCAGAAGACCTAGGTTCTGTTCCCAGCATCCATATGCATGGTGGTCTACAACCACCTACACTAACTACAGATGTCTAGGATTGAACATCCTCTTCTAACCTCTGTAGGATCCTGCATACACATGGTGTCATACAAGTACTCGGGCATACACATATAAGATAAAGTAAAATAATAAATCTTTAAAAAAAAAAAAAAAGAGCAGCCTCGATCATATGAAATTTAAAAGTTTACCTCTACCCCCAGTCCTGGAGTCTGAGCTGCTCCTGGCATGGGAAGTGAGGTAGTACTCTCTCCATAGATGCCAACTTGCAAAGAACTCTCTGTATGGATGCAATGAGATCAAAATCCAAGTGATGCCTCTCTCTGATGCAGGCTCCATGTGAGATTGGCTGGCAGAAAAGGACATTAGGTTTCTGTGGAGAGTCTCAAGGGTAAAGTGGGGCTCCATTCTAGAGAGTTCTAAGAACAATGTGGTTAGCTTGTTTCCTGTGGTCCAACTACCTGTCCCATGGGTGGATCCAGGGGAAATAGCTAAACGTCATGGAAGACATTAGGAGTACAGCCCCCTTGACTGTGGAACAGTAGCCCCAGGGCCTTTCTTTAATGTGAGGTTAGGGGCATCAGGAATGGTACTGTCAAGACTAGCCTGTGCTACAGCAGACTTTGTCTTTAAAAAAAACGTTTCCAAGAGGAATGCCCTGGAGAGATAGCTCAGAGGTTAAGAGCACTGGCTGCTCTTCCAAAAGATGGAGGCTCAATTCCCAGCACCCCCATTTCCCCTCACAACCATTTATAACTCCAGTTTCAGGGGATCTGATACCCTCAAATAAATTAACAAGAAGCTAGAGAGATGGCTTAGTCAATAAAATACTTGTTGAACAAGCCTAAAAAACCTGAGCTAGATTCTTAGCACTCACAGAAAGGTCAGAGAGGGCAAGAGGTTCCCTGTGGCTTACCGGCCAGCCAGTTTAACCAATTCAAACAACCAAACTCTAGATTGAAAAAGTAAATTGATGGATAATTGAGGAAGACACTCAACATTGACCTCTGACCTCCACACACATGCTCACACACATGCTTACATATGTCTACACACATACAAGCATGTATGCATGAGCATGTGTGCATACACAAAAAAACAAGCAGGAGATCAAGCGAAATGACTCAATAGGTAAAAGTGTCTGCTATCAAACTTGACAACCTGGATTTGACTTCCAGAACCCACATAGTAGAAGAAAAGAACCTTTGACCTCCACACATGTGATTTGGGTGCCCATGGATACATACATAACATAAATAAACGTGTAATAAAAAGAGATTAAATAAAAGGTAATATAGAACCTAGATAGCCGGCTAAACCAGGCATGGCAGTGCCTGTAATCCCAGAATTCTAGAGGCTGAGGCAGAAAGATCAATTGTGAGATCAAAGCCAACCTGGGCTCTATACAAGACCCTGTCTCAAGAAGTAAAGGATACCTTCTCCAGGATCTTCCCCCCAACTCTTGACTCCCCACCCCTCTACCCCTGCTTACTTCTGTGTGCCACCAGTCTGTGGTTTTCAGATGTGCCTTCCTGCCTTACACTGTGGCTTTGCCTATGCCATCCCTCCTACAGGAAATGAATGTCCCTATGTGTTTGGTCACCCGGAAAATTCCATGTCTCTCAGGATTTGGCTCAGGTGCCATCTCACCTCTATGACCCAGAATGACCTCTCTTCTTGCCACCTGATCCTGATACCAGTGAGCCTACAGTCCTTCAGAAGGGAGCCAGTGAGCATTTATATTACTCTGTTAGCATTATTTCTATGTCTGCTTTGGACAGGGTCTCGTGTAGCCAGGCTGGACATATCAGTCATCCTGTCTCAGCCTCTAAAGTGTTGGAACATAGTCATATGTTACCATGCCTGGCATATGTATGCATTTTCCCAGCTTCCAAAGGACAGGAGCTACCCCTGTGCAAACAGGGGAACATGAGTTCTAAGTGGATGAACAGTTTTCCCTGAATTGGATCCTCAAGATCAGCCACATGGAATGATTGCTGGGGTGCCCCGAGGTGAAGGTTGCCTTCCAGAACTCTGTTACCTTGGTTCTGTCCCTGTCTAAATAGCAACATCATTTGAACACTTGGCTCTCTTCCTGTCTAAATAATGATTGCCTTTCCATCTAGCCCGATAAATCCTTAGAGTACCTTTTTGTTGTTGTTATATAATGCTTAAATACTTAAAGGAGATGTGACTTTAGACTAAAGGCACAAGGAAGGTCTGAGTACTCGTGTGAATGCATTGGAAGTCAGGGCATACAAGCTTAATTAGTAACAGCACAGAGATACAGTAGCAACCTACAAAAGTTTCTATGGGCTTTAATACTGAAGCAGTTTACAGTCATCTCACTATCCCCTGGAGAGGCATACCATGGGAAAACCACACTTGGTTCCCAGCTGGAACTAAAACCACCATTCCTCTCCTCCTTGGAATTTTCCCCAAATGAATCTGTCCACACTGGGTTACTGTGTGTCCCCAGATTTGTTTTAATATCATTATGATTTAGTGGCATTAGGATGGGGGATCGTTCAATGGATAAGGCAAGGTAAATACCTGGAAAGCTTGAGGACCTGAGTTCACATCCCTAGCACTGTGGGAAAAAACCTGGGTGCAGAAATGCACACTGTAACCCAGGTGAATGGAAGAGGACCCAGGCAGGCCTTGAGGGCTCCTGACTGAGCAGCCGATCTGAAGCAGTAAATTCCAGATTGAGGGAGATATATCTCAGAAAATTAGGTGGACAAGTGATTGAGGAAGACTGCCTTACATGAGTCCCTGCTCCCACATGTGTACAAATAGACCAAGCTTCCACAGATGCTTTGATTGTTCATAAACAAACAAACAAACAAATTTAGTGGCACTAAGTAGATGCCTAATATCCTCCAATCACTGTCCATTTCAGACCATATCTGTTGCCAATACCCATTAACCTTTACCTCTCCATTCCTCTAGTGCCTGGTAACTTCTCTTCGGTCTCTGAATTAACCTACCATGGGCATTTTGTACAATGTTTTGTCCTTTTGTGGCTATGTTATTTCACTTGCTGTAATGTTCTCAGTATTTGTCCTTTAGTAGCAAATGTCAGTACTCCATGCCTTCTGCAGTCAATACCATCCCATGTGTGTGTGCCGTGTCTCACTAATCCTGTCTTCTCTTGTGGCATTTGTGTGGTTTCAACCTTCTGGCTGTTGTAAGGGGTTCTAAATCCATGGTTTTAATTCTATTGGCTGTAAGCCTACAAGTGGGATTGTGGAAACCTACATGTGGAATCATATGACAATTCAGTTTAACTTCCAGGGACAGCCAGATCCCTCCCCTCCAAACACAGAGCCTCCATCAATTGCTGCATTCCCAACAGCAACATTCAAGTGTTTCAATTTCTCTACATCCTTGCCAACATTAAAAATTTTCCATAGGTATGGTGTTTCTGTGTATGTATGTATGTATGTATGTATGTATGTATGTATGTATATTAGCAATCCTAATTTGTTTTATCGTTTAGATTTTTCTTTCAACAATGACTACTGGTGTTGAATATATTTCAATATGCAGCTAGAGTTGCTCTCTGACAGCCTGATCGCTGCCAAGGACCAGCCTCAGCTTGGAGAGGGGTTCTTGAGGAAGGGGTATTTGGGAACAGCGAAAGAATAACTGGAAGTCAATCATGGATACAAGCTGACAGCTCTGTGTTCTGCTCAAGCTGGCTCTCCAAATAGCTGTGTAGATAGCTCAGTTCTTGCAGACCAAAGCCCAGTCTTTTATTTATACATCAATTCAATCTTTACCCTAGGTTCTCTTTTGATTATCCCAGAAATCAGAATTTTGTAACCTTAGCCCCTTGATTCTTAGAAAGAGACAGCAAGTACATATTTTTTTAACATACCAAATGAACTCAGAGATCTGCCTGCCTTTGTTAGCACAAACAATACTTTGAGCTGGGTGGGAACCCTTCCTGAGATTACCATTCCCGTCATGCCTGGACCTAAACTTGCTCTGTCCCAGGCTGACCTTGAATTCAGGAATCTGCCTGCCTTTGTAAGTATAAGCTTACAATAAGCTAGGTAGTTGCGAATCTGACTCTGAGATCACCATTCCCCAAATTTCCTTTATCTCTTTCCTTAATATCTTACTGATAAGCTGGCTCATTAATGCAGCTGTCTCTGTTCTTTTAGGTCCATGAAGCCCCTCATACAATTCATATTGCATCTTTATATTTTGTGTAGTTGAAAAAGTATACATTCTTGAACTCATGTTTTCAGAGTTCTTTCCCACAGCCTTAAGGGCTGTCCTGAAGGTCACAGCATTCACCACCTTGTTGCAGAACACATTCTAACCTCCCAGACTCATGCTGTTTCTCATTATCATGAAGTCATAAACCCAGAACATTCCTCAAAGGAGGAACATGAAAATATGAACATTACTATACAAACAAGCCCCACACCCACAACAACCATCAGCACTCTTAGAGGCCCAAACCCTGCTAGCTCTGCTCCAGGGCTGGGAACTGTGTTGTTCCAACTCTTATGCATGGGAGGACTTGGCATATCCCAGGAACCAACATGGTAGAAGCAGACAATCCTGTGGCACACCCTCAAGTGTATACACACACACACACACACACACACACACACTCAAGCACATGCACACACTCATACATACACAAATACATATGAATGCACATACAGACATATGTATATACACAAAAATATACACATAATACCAGAGAAATAAATGAATGAAAAAATATGTGCATATTGGCATGGCCAAGCCAACTCAGTCAGTCAACAGGTTCACCAGCTGCAGAGTGAGGATTAAAAGAATTCTGCTTTTATACCATTTTAATTGCATGCAAGTAATAAGGTCAGTTCTAGGCTAAGGATAAACATAAATAGTCAAGGAACAAGCAAGGCAATAAACAAAGTTCCATGATCACTGCTTCTAGGGGCTTATCAGAATGACCAAGATACCTGAGCCTACTTCCTGAGCAAAATCAGATTCCTGCCAGGGCTAAATTCCCTGTCCTGGCCCAATGTCAAATTCCTGCCAAGCAACCCCAAAAACTCTTCACATTGGCTTATATCAGAGAAATGACTATTCAAATTCATTGAACATTCTTACTTACAATAGGGTCTTGTGTAGCCCAGGGTAACCTCAAACTCTCTATGTAGCTAAGGAAAAATGACCTTCTGATCCTCCTGCCTCTCCACCTTCTGAGTGCTGGAAATAGAGGCATGCACCACCACACCCAGCTTTATTCTGTGCCAGGAATCAAAGCCAGTGCTTTGTGCATATCAGACAGCAGCTGCAAACTTAGAGGCCAGCAATGGGTATTGAATGTCTTCCTTGATCACTCTCCATCTCACTTTTTGAGACAGGGATCTCTCATTAAACAGCATCTTATTGATTGAGGGTAGGCATTAGGGAGGGTCTGCCTATCTTACCCTACCCTCAGCCCTCAGCACTGGTGTTACAGACGTGTGTCACTGTACCTGACAGCACCTGTGGGTGCTGAGGATCAGAGCACAGTTCACAGCTGAACCATCTCCCCCTTACAAACACTCTTTGAAAAACTTAAAACTGTGTCCGTATGCAGGCATACATACTGCATGTGCATACTGCAGCATACATATGGAGAGCAGAGGGCAACTCTCAGGGCAGTTCTCCCTCTGTCATGTGGGTTCTGAGAACCCACATTTGGTGACAAGTACCCTTACAGAGTGAGACATCTCACCCGCCCATATGGTTTGTAAGCATTTTGCATTAATTTCTAAGCAAAAAGAAAATAAGTCCAAATAGTAGTAATATAATTACTAGCCACCAGAGCCAGACATTGATATGCATGCTTGTAAAAATGCCTCTGGGAAGGTTGGAGTAGGAGGACTGGGGATTTGAGGCCAGCTGGGCTACCTAGCAAGTTCCAACCTGGAGCACATAGCAAAAGTAAAATTTAAAAGGGGACTGAAGACGTGGCTCAAGAGTTAAGAGCAATTGCTTGCTCTTTCAGTGGACCTGAGTTTGGTTCACTCACATTGGACCGCTCACAACTGCCAGTAAGTCTAGATGGTCAGAGGGACACCCAGGCACATATGGGATACATTCACACATATACACAAAGATAAAACAAAACTTTAAAAATTATATCTATATCTATATATATCTATATATCTATATATATCTATCTATATCTATCTATATCTATATCTATATCTATCTATCTATATCTATATCTATATCTCTATCTCTATCTATATCTATATATATACATTTTTTTTTTAAAAGCTATCAGAGTGATGCCTAACCTTGGAAATCTCAAATGACACTAGCATTGCCAACTTGGAGACTCTTTCTTCCTATCAGCACCTTTGAACTGCCCACAAGCGATCGCCAGCAGCAGGTGCAAGAGTGGGCACTCGACACGGGTAGGTGTGGGAGGAGAGGCTGAACAGGGCTGTTATAAAGAACCGGAGAGCTGGAGGAAAAGACCCCAAGTTGCCCCTCCCACCCTGCCTGTACCAAGGATACTGACTGACAAAGCCTATTTTGGTTTTCCCTCAAGGGATCAGTTAGAGAAACGCCTCTGAATGTACGATCTTGTGAATGCCCCATGCCCCACCCCCACCCCCACCCCCAACACATACACACCTGACCTTGATTCTAATTTTGGACTCATGCAAAATTGTTTCAGACCAGGTTTTCTGTTCACTTTGTTTCTGGGGCCTCCTTCCTGTGGGGCTGAAAATGGAGACAGTGACAAGATGGGTGAGAAGCCACCCAGGCTCCCAAGCAGAACCCTGGGGAAGGAGACACCTCCCTTTATCCAGGTTGAGGCAAGATTGAAGGAGATGGTTCAGAAAATGGCACATGCATAGGGCTTCATAAGCACTAGCTAGCTGTCATTACTCTCCTATTACTACACCTCTTTGGCTGAATGTTCTTCTTGAGCCCTGGAATTGGCATAGCCCTGTGAGTGACCCTAATACTGCCTGCCCCTCTATGGAGTTCTACTCTGTCTTCCCCAGCTGGCTGACTACATGTTCTACAAATAGGCACTGATGCAGACGAAAGCAGCCAACGCTCATATTTGATAACGTTAGGAAGTCTTGGTGCCCAGATGCCCAGGAAAAGTGAACCCTTCAGAGGAAGGAGAATCACCGGAACCACTCTGCAGAGAACTTCAGCAGCACTCTGTGAGATTCTCCCTTACCACCTAAAATAGCATCCCACTTTCCTGGGAACTTGGTATAATTTTGAGGTTGTAGCCAAAAGCCAGGAATAGCATCAGTAGCCAGCCATGGACAAGGCTAACACATGCAAGAGAGCTGTACTGGGCCTTGGAATTACAACCTAGGTCACTAAGCATCTGCCGTGAGACAATGCCACTTACTCCATCACTTCTTACCCCAATTTTTAATCATCTATCAAAAGGAGATGGCATTATTACCCACTCCATGCTGCTTTACAAGGATAAAAAGTTAGCATAAATGCAGGGCGTGGAACATTGCTTGGCCGTACAGTGAATGCTTCTCAACAGGTAGGACAGGGTCGTAGCTCAGTGGGACAAGTGCCTGCCTAGCATAACCCTGGGTTAGTTCCAGTAACACACACACACACACACACACACACACACACACACACACACACACACACACACACACACTATTTGGGATTGATCCAAAGCTAAACACACAGTGGTAGAAGAGAAATGTAACTATCAAAGAGAGACAGATGTCCAGGGTGACCCCAAATCCACCAAGCCCAGTTTGTCTGGCTATGTGGTGAAGGAAATGATAGCTTGTGCTGTGTCTCACTGTGGTGCTTGACGGGAATGACTGCCTCCTATCATGCTGAGCCACCTGCAGCCGGCAGCACAGGAAGCTGAAATGATGGAGCAAGAAGGAAGCCTGAGTTATGGGCGGGAGAGACACTCACGCCATTGGAAACATTTCCGAAGAAAGCCGCGCTATACTTGCATATGACTTAAGGGCCTTCAGCATCATTATCTTTGCCCAGCAGCCTTTGGCTCAGAGATTACATTAAAATAAATTCTCAAATCCATCATCCACGGCCCGACACACCCCTGGGATTTCCAGACTGAGTTACTGGCAGGCAGTGGCCTCGGGTCTTTTATGTTTCCAGCCAGACATGTGGAGCCCACAGTTTGTGGCACCACTCAGAGTACCCCTATCACGCTCTTCTGTTTGGTGGCAGTGAGCTGCTAATTCTCAGGTTTCAGATGCCTTTCGGTTTGGCATCTTGGCAATGGCTTCTTTCCTGTCTCCCTGGCATTTCCTGGCACCCACTATGATTAAACCCACGGGCCTGCAGCAGCGGTGTACCACATTGAATAAAAGGGGAGGGTTCGAGAATCTGCCTGAGGTCAACCTGTTTTCAGTCCTCACTTGCTCTGAGTTAAGGCAAATTCTTCCATCTCCCGGAGCCTGCTCTCTTCTTCACCTAAACGGGAATCGCCCCCATTTGCCAGCACTGTTTGGAGGAGACAGGCGATAAAGAAGGGCTCAGTGCAAACCAGCAGGGCTGTGCTAGCCCAGCCTGAGCTATTATTAGCAGGCAGGGGAGAGCAGGCCCAGGCCTTGCAGCTGCTCTTCTCCACCCCCTCCCCATGCCCTGTCCTTCTATTCGCCAGGTTTAGGAGTGGGATAATTACCAACTCACTGAAATTTGAGTGGAGCTTAGGTAGGTCTAAAATTACAAACAGACTCAAACAAACTACTTCAGCTGCTCGGATAGTCAGGGACCCTGTAGCAGGAGAAACTATTATTTTGCTTTTGTGTATGTGTGAAGTAATTTGAGTTAAGGGATGAGGATGAGGTTGTAGAGCATCCGTGGTATACATGGAGAATGCAATAGCAGAATCCCAGAGGCTTGAGCTGAGGCAAGAACTCTAAGGAAAAGGAAACAGCCCAGGTCCTTGTGTTCTGATGTTGTAGGTGGCCAGGAAGGCCAGGGTGAGAAGGGATGGTATTAGTATTTGTTTCTGACTCCAGGGAAACCAAACTCTAAACTCCTCACTATTCCATGTTTGCAAAACAGAACAAAAACATCCAGTGGTGGGCCACCAGCCTCCCACCTCAGGCAAGTTCAGAGAAACAGTTACTACAACAAAAGCTAGGGCATTTGGTGACCTTTTCCAGGGCTAAAATGGGCTCGCTCTACCTGGATCCCCGGAAAAAAAAACAAAACAAAGAGAAACCCAAAGGAAAACAGTCCTTATCTCTTTGAGGTTAGCTTCCCCCTTCTTGTCTAGATGACTTAATATCAAATGGAGGCCAAAAGAGGGTCAGCAAGGCCCATGCTTATCTCAGAAAGCAAGTCCAGCCTTCCCTGCCTGAAAGGAAGTGCTTCAGTCCAAGCTGCTCGCTGCCAGTGCCACATCTTCCTCTCTGGCCTTCCCTGGGGCACTTAGCCAGGAATCCCCTAAAGTTTCATGAAAACCTGTGTCATGTGGCTGAATCCTGAGTCACAGCTAGCTGTCTAAGCCATTCTAGAATGTTCTGCTGAATGGGGGTAGGGATGCAGAGGGAAAGAGGAAAACAGCAGAAATCTCTTTGGCATAGCTCTGTTTTGGCACCAGGGACTGAACTCAGGGCCTGTGTTCACCCCAACACTGAGCTCTGCCCCCAGACCCTACTCTCTAGCCTGTCAATTTATGTGTGTATGTACCTACAGGAGCATACATCATACATGCACAAGTGTTCATGGAGATCAGAAGAGAGTGTGGGATCTCCCTGGAACACGCAGTACAGACAGTTGTGAACTTCCCAGTGTAGGTGCCAGGATCTGAACCCAGATCCTCTGCCAAAGCAGCAAGCTCTCTAAACACCAAGCCATCTCTGTATATGCAGCCCCAACTTTCCTCCTCACCTTCTCTTCCTCTTCCTCTTCCTCTTCCTCCTCCTCCTCCTTCATCCTCCTTCTCCTTCATCTTTTCTTCTTTTTCTTCTAGAGTTGTGTTTCCTATACACAGCCCAAGCTAGCCTCAACTATCAGAAAGCAGCAGACCCAATTTTCTGACTTCCACTTCCCAAGAACTAGAACAACAGGTGTGTACTGCTATGTCTGCCCTTTGACCTAACTGGCCAAGAACTGTTGTAACCATGCACATGCTTATCTTACCTGCTCCCTAGACGAGCTTGGAGATCTAAATTCATCCAGATTAATTTTCCAGTGAGAAACCTCACTAGTTTCTTTAGTGTCGGTCCCCACCCTCACCCCCCCCTTTTAGTGTGTGTGTGTGTGTGTGTGTGTGTGTGTGTGTGTGTGTGTGTGTGTGTGTATGTATTCACGTGAGGCCTGTTGGGTATTTTTCTCCATTACACACCACCTGATTTTCTGAGACAGGGTCCTTCACTGAATCTGGAGCTCGCCAGTTTGGGTAGGCGACTGACAAGCAGCCTCAAGGATCCCCTCTCTGTGCACCGCACCCCTGGAGTCATGGATGCACACGCAGTCACATGGATGATGGGCTCAGCTCAGGCTCCTTCCTTCTATTCCCTCTAACCCTGGGTTCCTTGGAAAGCTTTAGAGGGCAAACAAGCTCTATCACAACTGTGGGCTCCAGGAAAGCAATCATGAGGACTCACAGCACCACGCCCCAGTCCCGCAGAGTACCTCCTCCACCAGCCAAAGCCTCTGAACAGGGGAAACCCCAAGAGGCCTGCAGCAGCTCACCGGCTGGCGAACTGTTTTCTTGGGGTTGACTCTAACACCTGCAAAGCCAGTGCCAAGGAAGGAGCAGGGCTGCGGCTCAGAAGGGCTGCTATGGGTTGCTGACATAGATTACCAGCTCCTTTTGGGGTTTGATGGCATTAAGGGAAGCAGCCACTCACTCCAATCCTCTCTGAGTGACCCTCTACAGAGGTCTCTGTGGTCCAGGAGTGCTGGAATCTGACTGGAACCATTAAAACCAGGTAGAGAGCCCAAGTAAACAATGTCCCTTTGAGCCTATAGTTCCCAGTGACCATATAACAATGCATGCCAGACCAATAGGACTAGGAAGAGAATCTAAATGAGCAGAGGGGGACACCTTGTCCACAAATCCCAGACTGGAAACCAACCAAGTTCCTTATGGGTATGAACTTCGCCCTGGAAGGGTTGGGCTGTACCTGCAGGAGTCCCCACTTGGCAGGAAGCTTTGAGAATCTCCTGGGTAAAAGTATCAAGATTAGGAGATGGGGTTCTCTGCTGGGGTCACCCTCTCTCATTTTAGCTTTGGACTTGTGGGAGAATTGGGATTTTTGGAAGAGAAAAGTGGGACAGCCCACCTCTACAGACAGACAGACAGACAGACACACACACACACACACACACACACACACACACACACACACACACACACACCTAATGCTGCTTAGGAAAATAAATTCTTGCCAGAAATGGTGCTTATATCTGTAATCCCCCCTGGGCTGCATTGTAAAACCCTGTCTCAAAAAAAGAAGAAAAGAAAAGAAAAAAGAAAAGAAAGAAAAGAAGAAGAAGAAAAAAGAAAAAGAAAACAAGGAAAGGAAGGAAGGAAGGAAGGAAGGAAGGAAGGAAGGAAGGAAGGAAGGAAGGAAGGAATTGATCCCAGCAATGAGAAGACAGGGGCAGGAGAATCTCAATGAATTTGAGGCTAGCCTGGTCTACATAGTGAGTTCCAGGATATAATCAAATAAAACAAAAAAAGGAAAACCTTTCCTTCCAGATGTGTTTTCCAGGCCATCAAATGGTTGGCCTTCTGTCTGTGTGTTTGGTGAGGGTGAGCCACAACAGCAAGGAGAGTTCCCTTGGCTGATATAGAGAGACTTCTCTCAATAAACTCCTAAGAGATCAGTCTTAAAATGTCGGTCCTTGAAAGATCCCAGGACTGCGGGTTAAGTGAGGAGAAAATTCCCACCACACCCTGCTTGCCCTCTCCACTCCAGAGATTCTCGTCTTCTATTTCTGCCTCTGACACACACACCAGAAAGACAATATATATGCCCTTCGGAGTTCAGTCAGAAAAGGGGAGCAAGAGAAAGCATCCAGGCTGCAGAGAAGCCTTGACCGATTGCTCTAGTGAACTAACTGCTAACAGGGTTTAGTATGCAGGCAGTGTGCCTGCACCTTGAACAGATATCCCCGTGGAGTATCACAGCACCCCAGGGAGGAGGCCCAAGCTGGACCATCCTGTAACAGCTGCCCAGTGCTGACACTTTGCTTTTTTTTTTTTCCAAATAAGGTCTGATGTATCCTAGGCTGATCTAGAACTCACTCAGCATGTAGCCACTGATGATCCTTAACTTTTGAATCTCCTGCACCTACCTCCCCAGCCCTAAGATTACAGCTCCCAATACAGTCAGGTCAAACACTAATTCTACCAGCACTAGACACTGGGCAAGCTGCCTAGGTATCCAGTGTCTGTTTCCTTCTTTACATATTAGAGATGGTGTTAGTACCTAGAGCTTATGTGAAGACTGAGATGAGACACAAAGTGCTGAGGGGAATTCCGGGTATGTTACCGATTTTATTTTATGATTTCATTTACTCAGCGGATCCAGGGTTAGACTACCGTCCTAGCCACTAATGTCTCTGGCTCCTCCCTGGATATGTAGGAAGCAAGGTTCTAGGAAGCCCGGGGTAATGTGAATACCTATCCCCTGCTCACACAGGCCTGGGGTTTCTCTTACATGCAAGCTGGGCTGCAGCTCGCACAACCTCTGACACATGTGTGAATCGTGAAGAACAAATGAACAGATACAAACTGAAGGTCCCCATCTGTCATGTCTCTGTGATGCCCAGGTTTTATAACATAAAACACTGCTCAGAGAGGCAGTTCTGAGAGGCTTTGATGGAGCGTTTGGACCTGGTGTCCTGCCAGGCACTGTGCCGGCCAGAGGCAGCCTCTTTCTCCAGCCTGGCCTTTTGGGAACCACTCTTTTCCTTAAACAAGTCAATGAGTTCTTTCTTCAGCCCAGCCATGTATCAGCAAGGCACGACATGGGTTTGGCTCACCATCTCCACTCAGTGAGATTGCTGGATTCCAGTCACCAGTGAGGCTGGCCCCTGCCCCACTGTCTGGTGCATTCATCCTAGTTTGCAAAGAGATTTCCCAGATGGATGCTAAAGCCACAAACCCCAAGGTCCACACTCCGCATTGAGCAGTACCCCTACCCCAAGCATAGGAAAGTAGGCTCAGAATGTAAAACCACATCACTGTTTAGTCAAGAAACACAGAGAACCACAGCTCCTATGTACAGCCAAAAAAAATTATTTTGTTTTGTTTTGTTTTGTTTTGAGACCGGCTCTTGCTATGTAACCCTAGCTGCCCTCAAATTCCCATGGAACCCAGACAGGCCTTGAACTTATGGACTCTGCCATCTTGTCAGTCTCATGAGAGCTGGAATTACAGATACTTTGCCATTATGCCCTGCAAAAGACACTGCTTTACAATATTTATTATTCATAATTACTGCTGCTACATAGTAGTACTCCCACTACTATGTGTGTGCATGTATGCACATATATGTGTGCATGCTCTAGATCAGAGGACAAATTTTGGGGGTAGCTTCTCTCCTTTTACTATTGAGTCTAGAGAATATATATCTAGAAATGTGTATATATCTGTGTGGGTTAAAGTAAAACATAATTCGGGAAACACTCCTACTTAAAATTCTAGGGACTAGGTCTGGAAAGTAAATAGATGAATGGAACATTTTACTTATGAAACCAAACTGAGAAACATAAGCAAGAGACACTAAGAAAATAAACAGGCACACACACACTCTCTTTCGAGTGAGTACAGGAGGTCAGAAAGTTAACGGTTTCCTCTTGAATCTGCTTTCATTTTAGTTTCTTCACTGAGAACCAAAATCAAATCATGCATCAACTTTAACGTTCTCACAGTGCAAGACACAGAGAGTTTAGACAGGGAGGAAGAATAAAGGTCGATCCTCACAAACTGATGGTTCAAAATCCCCAAAACATGTTATCTCTAGATGTAATCAACGGAGAAACATCTTTTCAGGAGGGTTTTTGAAACAGGAGGCCCCTTGGCTTTGTGTTTCTTCCTCTTTCATTTGAGGCACCATGGAACTAAGAAGGATGCCATTGTGCCTCTTGTCCTGTTCTGCTAAGTATCTAAGAGGTTTGAGTTTATCCTTGAGTTTGAATACTCGAGATTTAAAAATCTTTCTTGGGGCTGGAGAGATGGCTCAGTGGATAAGAGCACTGATTGCTCTGCTAGAGGTCCTGAGTTCAATTCCTAGCAACCACATGGTGGCTCACAACCATCTGTAATGGGATTCAGTGTTCTCTTCTGGTGTGTCTGAAGTCAGTGACTGTATATTCATATACATAGAATAAATAAATCTTTAAAAAGGAAACTTTCCTGGCAGAGAAGTCCCTCATCTGTCCAAGAAATGGAACATCAACACTCGAGTTTTCAGAGCAAACGGGACGTGGCTTCAAAAGTTCAATCACACTGGCCAACGTAACTATCTGATTTGGTAATCTCTGTGGGTAAACTAGGCCTGAACTCTAGGTTGGGCACTGATCTCTTCATGGCATTGGAAAGAGATTCTTTCCCTGTATCTGGGATTTTTTTTTTTTCAATAATGATATGTACAAAGTCCTTTTCAAGAGATACTAGAACTGTGTTCTTTGTGTGAACCATGTATTGGATCCACTACGTGTAGTTCTAGTCCTGCTGGCAAAGTACAGCAGAGGCCAGGGGATGGTTCTAAGGATAAGTAAACAAAACCAAAGTTGTCACCTTGCTATAACCCCAGCACTTAGGAAGGTCCAGGCAAAAGGATGGAAACTCAAGACTAACCCACTCTAAACAATGAGACTGTGTGTTAAAACTGAATGAATGAATGAACGAATGAATGAAAGAGGGAAGGAAGGGAGAAATGGCTACAAGAGAGAAACATAAGATAATACTGATTGCCTGTAGCTTGCTGCGCTTTTGACTTGTGTGAGGTGCAAAGGTGATGGCTTTACACACTGTGCACATAAAAGGATTTGCCCCAGTGTTACTGTTAGCATTATCTGTCAGTGGATGCTACGATTGCTACAGTAATGTTGCTTAATTAAGGGCATCTCTTCCAAGCCATATCCTCCCTCAGTGCTTCTCCTTACTGAACATGCAAACTGGGGGGAGCCCCCTCCGTAGCAAACCAGCTCCCCACCTGGGATCTTTCCCACAGGTACCCTCTGTTGGTTAATCTCTGAGTTATGTAAAGAGCTTCTTGGTGGGAAGGAGGGGGTGGTGTTCTCCAGCTCTTAGTTTGCATAATACTCTCTTCTCTGTCAGAATTGAGAAAGAAGCCTGTGGTCTGCTGGCAACAGCTGTGGGAGGAGCCATGACTCAGCAGTGCTCTGCAGGGTTAGAGCAGGTTAGCCCTTGGGAGGCAGTACAGAGCCCATCTCACCCCACCTCTGGCCGGGCCTTGAGAGAGCCTCTTGTAGGAGGAAAAGAGTAGTAGTCAAGCTGTGCTGTGGTGACTGGAGCCCTGGCACTGACCTTGGGGCGGGGGTGTAGCTAAGCTAGCATAGCAAAACCTTCTATTGCTAAACCCCAACTTTGGGGCTGGGGAGATAATTCAGTTGTTGCCATGAACATGAAGGGCTGAATTCTATCCCAGAACCCGTGTTAAGTGAATGAATGAATGAATGAATGAATGCTCCCTGTCAAGAACACTTGCCGCTCTTCCAGGACCGTGCAGGCAGATCACAGATGGAGGAACACCTATGGCAGTAGCTTCTTCAGGTATCTGTACTCACAAGCACGTACTCATATACATAAATGTCCAGGCATGGTGATCCATACCTAGAATTCCAGCTTAAGGAGTGGAAACGGGTTGATATCTGGGGCTAGACAGATTTGCTACACCTAGCAGTGAGTTCCAGGCCAGTAAAGAAACAAGCAGAACAAAATAACTCCAACTTTACATTTAAAAGGGAAAAACCAACCATTTGTGGGGCTGGGGTGGGCTTGCTCAGTAGTAGAAGACGTGCCCAGTATTCACAGGCTCTGGCTTCAACTCCAGCACCATAAAAATGTATTTGCTTGTTAGAGTTACATAATGCAATATAAAAATGAATTGATAAATTCTATGCATTATATTCCAGATATCGATTCCTTATGTGTTATTTGCGGTATTTTCTCTGGCTCTACGATTGCCCTGTTACACTGTTCATAGTGGATTTTTTCCCTCTTCATTTTGTTTTTATTGAATTAAGGAAAGTGATCTCCTATGACGTACACGTGCTCCCAGCCTGATAGGTTGTTTGAGATAAGGTCTCAGGGTAGATTTGAACTCAATAAGTAGCCAAGGACGACCTAAAACTTCTTAGGCTCGACTCAGCTCCCAGGTCCTAAGGTTTCAGGCGGGTACTCCCAGTTTATAGTTTACGATGTAGTGGAGCTGGAAGCCAGGGCCTTGAGTGTGTTAGGCAAACACCCCCAATGGTGCTTATCGCCATGCCTGACTTCATTCTGCATGTGTGTATCCAGTTTTCCCCAGTGTCATTTGTTACGGACTGTTCTCTTGCCCAGCGGATGGTTTTGACCTCCCTTCTAAAAAGCACATAATATTTACGAAGATTTATTTCTGGACCTACTGTTCTAGTCCACTGACTTATGTGTCTGCCCGTTTTGACTGAAGTTGGTTTACAGAAAACTTTCAAATTATGAAATATAAATCAGGCATAGTGTACGTGCTCTCAACTCCAGCATTTGGGAGGGTGATGCAGGAGGATTGAAGGTTTGAGGCAAGGGCTGGGCATATAGCTCTGTGATAGAACACGTGGCAAATCTGCATGGATTCAGAAAATCAAGTTTGAGGCCAGCACAAGCTGCAAAACCAAGCATAAGCTCTCGGGGTTTTTATATTTTGTTTGGTTGTTGTTACTGTTGTTTGTAGACCAGGCTAGCCTCTTTTCATAATTTATTACTTTATTTTATATTCATTGGTGTTTTGCCTGAATGTATGTCTGTGTGAAGGTGTCAGAAGCCCTGGAACTGGAGTTACAGACAGGTATGGGCTTCCATGTGGGAGCTGGGAAATGAACCTGGGTTGTCTGGAACAGCAGCCAGTGCCCTTAACTGTAACCAGGTATGTATTACCTGGTCACTTTGCTTCCCAGAATAACCTTTCTGAGAATGGATTATTATGGATAAATGCCTAAGCCAATAGCTTTGGCTCATTTCCGCTAGCTCATAACTCAATCACCCTGTTTGAACTAGCCACACAGCTAGTTACCTATCCTTCAGTCTCATGTGACTGTCTCCATCAGAGTTCTGGGGCAAACCTCCTGAGTCTCTCATTCTATCCCAGAAATCCTCCGTTCTATCCCAGAACTTCTACCTCCTTATTTCCTGCTTAAACTCATAGGCCAACAGCCTTTTATTGATAGATAAAGCTTCCACACATTGCACAAAAGATTCACTCTAGGGGTTGGGGATTTAGCTCAGTGGTAGAGCGCTTGCCTAGCAAGCCCAAGGCCCTGGGTTCGGTCCCCAGCTCCGAAAAAAAGAATAGAAAAAAAAAATTCACTCTACATTTAATCACTGAACCATCTCTCCAGCCCCTAAAGTTATGTCTCTCTCTCTCTCTCTCTCTCTCTTCTCTTCTCTCCTCTCTCTCTCTCTCTCTCTCTCTCTCTCCTCCTTGACATTCCTGCTTCCACCTCCTGGGGGATAATAGGTATGCACCACCATACCACAGCTTCCATTTTTGTTCTTATTCAGGGTTGCTTTTGCTATTGTAGGTCTCTTGAGATTTTTGAATGAATTTTAGTACATTCTGCAAAACAGAGCCACTGTGATTTTGATAGTACTTGCTTAAGGGAAGTACTATCAAGGAGGCTGCAGGCAGAGGGAACAGCATTGAGTTCTAAACCTTACTTAGTACAGAATAGAGTAGGGTAGCTGGAGTCCCTGGAGTTGAGCAAATCAAAAGCGTGAAGATAGTGAGGGGCCCCAGGGGAATCTACAAAGTGCCTGATTTAAGGGAGACAAGACTGCTGTTAGGAAGGATACATATCTGGGCAGTGGTGGCACATGGCTTTAATCCCAGCACTCAGCAGGCAGAGCCAGGAGGATTTCTGAGTTCAAGGCCAGTCTGGTCTACAGAGTGAGTTCCAGGATAGCCAAGGACACCCAGAGAAAACCCTGTCTTGAAAACCAAAACGAAACAAAACAAAGTCCAAGAGGAAGAATACACACTGACTTGCATATGGTGGCCATGCCTGGAATAGGGTAGGGACACTTAGAATCACTGAGGACTTTTATTGACATGCCCTTTAAGGATGGCAGACACAAAAGATTGCTGGTTTTCAGCTGTAACTTAGAGACTAATTCTGAAGAAGAGGTTTAATATTACCCAAGTGCCCTGCCCTCTCTCTTACACTCTTGGTAGTAAGATTCCAGCTGATACAGGCATGGACAGATTGGGGTAGAGAGCTGGGCAGACCTGGTAGTTGGCTTAATCTCACATGAAGGAGCCAGGACAAGGCCAACCCCAACTCCCATTCCCAAAGCACAGGAGAAGCACTGAAGCAATTCCTTTTCTCTGGTCTCCTTCAAGATGGCAGCAGAGGAAGTGGCCGGATTTCAGTGAGGGGCAGGACAGGGCTGGGGGTCTCGGATGGTTTTCTCACCATGCATTTGTGTTCCAGCAGGCACAGAAGAAAGATGTGAGAAGGGAATGTGAGGAGGCACCAAACACTGTCATCAGTGAAAAGAGGAGGTGGCTTCGTGGAGGCACTGCCACATTAGCGTCTATAGAACGGGAAGAGCAGAGTTTGTTAGGTGGAATTGTGGACCTTAAGGACCTGCAGAGATCTGTGATGTCAAGTTGAGCACCATGCAAACAGACCTCCTGCCTTTATGTGTATCAGATCCCCTGGGACTAGATCTGCAGCCATGTGGGTGCTGGGATTTAAACCCAGGTCCTCTGAAGGGCAGCTGGTGCTATGAAGTGCTGAACCATCTCTCCAGCCCCTGAAAAGTAGCATTTAAGGAAGATCAGTTTGAGACACACCCATGCAAAGTGGGTTGAGGCAGAGAAATGTTTCTTCAGATCAAGAAAAGGACACACCTTCCTTGTCTACATATGAATGGTGGAGAGAAGAGAGTTAGTTTAAAAGGTTTGGAACTAGTTAGGGATGGTGGCAAATACCTTTAAGCCCAGCCCACGGGAGGTAAGTCTCTGAATTCAAGGCTAGTTATGTCTGCATAGTGAGTTCCAAGCCAGCTAGAGCTGCTAAGTGAGACTGACACTTGCACAGTCATGCCTCACTCTTTTTTCCTTCCTCTGTTGTTTATCCAATACTAGGTCTCACTATGTAGCCCTGGCCTGGATCAGCTGCTAAGATAAAAGTGTATGCCACCTTGCCCTGCTTCTCTGACTATTTAAGGGGATGGTGAAGATTCAGACTTAGTTCCTCAGACTCCTGCAAGTACTGTTACCCACTGAGCTGTCCCTCCAGCCCAACTTGCATTGGTTTGAGGATTTATTTTTAATTGCATATCTTTGTGCTTGTCTGTGTGAGTGTGTTCGTGTGAGAGCAGGTGCCCACTGGGTCACTGAGACCAGAGGTATCAGGTACTATTGGAGCTGGACTCACAGGCAGTGGAGCCACAGGTCATAGGAGTTGAACTCAGATCCTCTAAGCCACTTCTATAGTTCCCTCACCCATCCACCATATTTGCATTTTCAACTGCTGATAGTTTTGGGGTTGTTTTTGTTTTGCTTTTTGTTGTTTTTTTTTCCTGCATTCTGCATGCTTAGCATAAACAGAATGGAAGGATTTCCATCAGGCAAGTGTTGTAGTTTGCCTAAGGGTCAACCATGTCAGAACAAGATGTAGGCTTTCTTTTTTCTTTTTAAGTTAGGGTTTCTCTGTGTAGCCCTGCTGTCCGGAACTTGCTTTGTAGTCCTTGCTGGCCCCGAACTCACACAGGTCTGCCTGCTGAGTGCTGGGATTAAAGTGATGTGTCATCACCATCTGGGATAGGCCATAGATTTTTCTAGAACAATGGCTTCTCCCTGTGAGAAAGCCATCAGTGTAGGCCATGTCACTCAACTAGTCTACCCTGCAGTCTAGTTTACTGTCTGCAGCTGTCAGATCACCCAAGCCCTTGCTCTGTGTAACCAGGCTCCCTGAGATCTAAGCAGCCAGGAGGCAGCCCTAAGCCATGCCAGTTCCTTTGAATTTGCTTTTGGACCATGGTGCTTTAACAATTTTGCTCATTGTTTTACAGTGATTATACCATCCACGGTTTGGATGTCAGGGTTCAATAGTCCTGTGACCCTCCTATCAGAAACCTTTCTATCAGAAGTTTACAGTGCCTGGGAAGTGGAGGGATACCACAACTCAGACCCTCCTGCAATAAGTCAGCTCCCACTCTGAGCAGCCACTGGCAGCTGGAAATTTAACTTAGGACACAATTTACTGTTAAGGCCCATTGTTCTTGTGTACAAAGAACAATGACCCAGGCTCCTCCTCCTCCTTCTTAAGCACTCTAGATTTCGTACTATAAGAATGCCCCTCATTTTCAATTCATTTACTTTCTTTGAATAGCAAACACTCTTAGTAATTAGAGACAAAAATAAACACCCCACTTTTTTTTTCTGTGTTTGGGACAGGGGCTGCTGGAGAGTGGATTCAAGCCTTGCTGGTGTGAAGCATGAACCCCAACGGCCAGCTAAGCTCCCAACCACGAAACTCCTAAACTTGTTTATTCCTACTGTATGACTAAAATTTAATTTGAAAAAACTATTCATTCTTCAAATGTTTTTCTATTTTTGTTGCTTTTATTATTATTAGTAGCAATAGGTGTTTGTTACTGTTCCTAGTAGTAGTAGTAGTAGTAGTAGTAGTAGCAGCAGCAGCAGCAGCAGCAGCAGCAATAGGTATTTGTTACTGTTCCTAGAAGTAGTAGTAGCGGGGTTGGGGATTTAGCTCAGTGGTAGAGCGCTTGCCTAGCAAGCAAAAGGCCCTGGGTTCGGTCCCCAGCTCCAAAAAAAAAAAAAAAAAAGAAGTAGTAGTAGCAATAGGTGTTTGTTACTGTTCCTGGTAGTAGTAGTAGTAGTAGTAGCAATAGGTGTTTGTTACTGTTCCTAGTAGTAGTAGTAGTAGTAGTAGCAGCAGCAGCAGCAGCAGCAATAGGTGTTGTACTGTTCCTGGTAGTAGTAGTAGTAGTAGTAGCAATAGGCATTTGTTACTGTTCCTAGTAGTAGTAGTAGTAGTAGTAGTAGTAGTAGTAGCAGCAGCAGCAGCAGCAGCAGCAGCAGCAGCAGCAATAGGTGTTTGTTACTGTTCCTGGTAGTAGTAGTAGTAGCAATAGGTGTTTGTTACTGTTCCTAGTAGTAGTAGTAGTAGTAGTAGTAGCAGCAGCAGCAATAGGTGTTTGTTACTGTTCCTAGTAGTAGTAGTAGTGGTGACCGCAATAGGTGTGTACATGTGTGGGGATACTTGTGCTACCTATGAAAGTGAGAAGACAACTTTTGGGAGTGGCTCTCTCTTTGTACCTTGGTTTTGAAGCAAGGTCTCTCTCTCTGTGATAGTTTGGCTGAGCTGTCCCCACATCCTGGGATTTGTATACTTGGTCCCCAGTTGCTGGCTGTTTGGGGAGACTTAGGAGGTATGGCCTTGCTAGAAGAATCCCTAAGGGCAGGCTTTGAGAGCTTAGAGACTGGTTGTTTCCAGTTCGTTCTCTCTGCTTCCTATTTGTAGTTTGAGACATGAGCTCTCAGCTGGTCCTGCCGCCGTGCCTGGAGCTTGCTGGCATAAGAACACTCTCTAGAACACTGTGAGGCCAAAATAAACCCTTCCTTCTGTAAGATGCCTTGGCCATCGTGTCTTGTCATGGACTAGAATGGTAACTAGGAGATCTCTCTTGCTGGCTCTGGGGGACTGGATAGGTACTTTATGCTAGCAGGCTTGGGAGCATGGAAGGTGGGAGCTCCCCAGCCATTCTGCTAGCATGACCTCCCGTCTTTGTCCTGTGAGTACACATGTGAACTTGCACATCTGGCTTTTTACATGGGTTCCAGGGATCAAACACATCAGGGCTGTCCTGTGAGCACCTTCACCTGCTGAGCAATCTCACCGGCATCTTGTTTTGTATTCTGAGATATGGTCCCACACTGCAACCCAGGCTGCCCTGGAACTCACTATACAGCTCTAGCTGTCCTCAAATGCACAGCAATCCTCTGCCTCAGTGTCCCAAGTGCTGGGAATATATGTGAACTATAAGTGCACCAAAGCCTCCTCCTCCCCAAAATTAGTAATTTTCTTAGAGATGAGGAGGAGTCAATCAAATGGTGTCCTCCATGGAGGCCAGGAGGAGGAATTGGATCCCTTGGAACCGGAACTACACATTATGGGCTGCCATGTGGGTATCGAAGAATCAAACCCAGGTCCTCTGGAAGAGCAGCAAGTGCTTTTAACCTCCGAGCCATCTCTCCAGTCTCTCTTTCTATACTTCATCTTAACCAAAAGGCTGAGAATCACGTCAACCTCTTTCTTCCACTCCCCTCTCTTCCTCCCAATTTTCGTTTGTTGTTGTGAACAAATCCAGGGCTACCTGTATCCCCGAGGGATTGGGGGATATTTTTTATTTTGTTTTGTTTGTGTGTGGCTATCAGAGGATGACTGGGGGGAGTTGATTCTCTCTTACCATGTGAGTCCCTGAGGTTGAACACAGTTTCTCAGCCTTGATGGCAGGTGCCTTTACCAGCACAGCCACTGGCCTTGATACCATTATTAACAATCAGTTAGGCAGTAGAATTAGTTCACGAAGCCAGACTACTTATTAAAGAATATAGAGCAAACCACAATTCAGGCAGAGAAGTTGATTTCAGAGCTCCTATTTTCTAAGCCCCTACCACAAATGTTAGGTTAGCCCAGGCAACAGCTTTGAGATAAGAGCTACAAACCTGACTATGCATTGTCTTACCCAACAAACAATATACTGCCTAGCAGCAGAGTGCAAATGAGATTAACTTTCCAAGGGTTTCCTAACTTCCAAAGAACACAGGGAGACAGAACATCAGAGTTATGGGTCATGCAGATTGCATTTAACTTGTAAAACTGATTATCACTTTGGCCTCTGACGTAGATTTCTAAATCAGTCCTCTTAAATTAACAGTGAGTAATCTGTTGTTTCTTGAAGTAACAGAAGACGTCAGAGTATTGCCTGTGACTCGCTTATTAGAAACCATCCAGGTCACTCAGAAAAGCTAAAATGCTGACCTACATCCAGTGACACACACAACCACTGGAATAAAATAGGGCATCTTGAACTTCTCACGCTTGGAGTTGAAACTGGGCTCTAGTCCCCTTTGTTTGTCATGCATCCTGTCTCTAGGTAGATGTGGACCTGGCTGATGGCTAGTGCTGGGGCACCGATAGACTGGAAGGCAGTATGACCTTATTGATCTGCTCCTACACTGTGTATAAATAAATGCACAATAAAAGTATTCCTTATCCAAAGTGAAACCCCACCCAAGTAAAGGAATTAGATTTATAAAATAAAGGGATACTCTTTTTACATATTCATTTCAGAGGGAACAGTATATAATCTGAACTTTATAGTTGGCAAAGAACTGTTTTAACAACCTTTACTTTTTAGTATTAAATACTACGAATTATCTGTGATGTGTGTGTGTGTGTGTGTGTGTGTGTGTGTATACATATGTGTATACGTGAAGATCAGAGGACAATCTGTGTGGGAGTCATTTTAAATGTTATCTCTCTCTCTCTCTCTCTAACTCTCTCTCTCTCTCACACACACACACACACACACACACACACACACACACACACCCTACCCTCCACAGTCTTAGGTTACCCGCACTGGCCTTGATTGACTTTTGCAGCTGAGGATGACCCTTAACTCCTAGTTCTCCTGTTGCTATCTCCTAGGCACAGAGATAACTCATGAAAGGCTATCCTTGACTATCATTTTTTTTTTTTTTTCAGAACTGAGGATCGACCTGGGGCTTACACAAGCTAAACAATGTTTTACGTTTGAGCTACACACACTCACCTCATGCTTCAAGGTTTATTTATTTATTTTTAATATTTATTTATTTTATGTGAGTACACTGAAGCTGTCTTCACACACACCAGAAGAGGGCATCGGATCTCTTTACGATGGTTGTGAGCCACCATGTGGTTGCTGGGAATTGAACTCAGGACCTCTGGAAGAGCAGTCAGTGCTCTTAACCGCTGAGCCATCTCTCCAGCCCACCTCATGCTTCAAAATGTGTTTGTTTTACTCAAAATGGATGTATTTTTCATTTCTATAGAATAGGGAATACTCTAGCAATCTCCTTTTACTAAAAATTTGCATTAACCCTCCTCCCCCATCAACAGGGTCTTGCTATATAGTGTAGGTTGGCCTTAACTTCTGAGACTATCCTGTTTTATATTGCTATAATAGTCCAAGATGGAGGGGTTGGGATCTGGTAAGGACACTCATGCTGTGAGATCTCCTAATAGAATACGGAGTATCAAGAACAAGAGGGAGGGAGTGGGGATTGAACTTGCTCCTACAGAAAGAATTCTTTTCTTCATAATGGCGTTAATCCAATCACTCTACTCATAGGATCTAATCACCTCTCATTAGGCTCCACCTGCTAATACTGTACATCAGGATGTAAGCATTCAAACCACAGTTCTTATTAACTGAGGTTTCAGTTATTATTGGTTATATTTAGTTATGTGACTGACTACATGGGATTTTTATTAGAGACTAGTGATTTTATGCTTCCCTATTTTTGAGTGACTTACCTTTATCTATAAATGCAATCTTTTCTATTGGCACAGAAGCAAGGAGGCTTGAATCAATGGATCAAAATGACCTAAGTGTAAATGTAATTATGATTTTAATCTTGGGGCTCTCTGTTTAATAATATTTTCACTGGCACTGCCTGTGGATTTGTGTATGAGTAACCTAACTTGGCAAAATAACCCAAACCCCAAACCTCGAACAAAATTAAATATGCTGTTCTCATTAGATAGTTATCATTCCCTTAGTTCCCTACTATGTTGTCTAGTTCAACAAGTTTCTATTGTGTTCATTAAAAGGTAACATTGGTCTTTCGATTTGAATACACATGGCTACACAGTTTCAATTATGTTGCTGAATTCCCTCTGTAAATGTTGGATTAGGCTCCAGTTCAGTACCCTACCACCCAGAGGGGTCAGTATTCTGTCCTTAAGCTGTTCTCACTTGAACTCCTGCAACCTCCTGCCCTCCTACTCCACTGAAACTGGGCCATGGAAATCTCAAATACTTTTTCAGACCCTTTCTCCACTAATGACTGTATTTGGTTCTCAAATGCTCTTCCTGTCAAAACTCATTTTTTTCTTCCCACCTTTATGATATTTTCTAAAAAGGAATTAACTCTCAAGATTGTCTTTCCCAATGCCTTTAATAAAAAAACCAGACAATGTGAGGTTGGCATTCATCAACATTATTCCAATTGCTAACACCAGAAGCTCTTTTTCATCCTATGTCAGGGACATGATAATCATTCTGTACTGAATCAAACACCCCACTCTTCTTTTTATTTATTTATTTATTTTTTTTCGGAGCTGGGGACCGAACCCAGGGCCTTGCGCTTGCTAGGCAAGCGCTCTACCACTGAGCTAAATCCCCAACCCCTCAAACACCCCACTCTTAAGTGACTTGAGATTATACTCCTCTAAGTCTCTGCTTTCTAACCAGAACTCTTGGCTTTTTCTGCCCATGGCCATTCTTTCTAGCATTTCTCTAGATCTTCTGCTTAATGTCCATCTCCTATGCACTGCAACATTTCATTTGTTTCCGTAACAAAGGCTCCCAAACTCTCATCAAAGGGCTCTACATCTCCCTGTTTCCAGGGAACTATCTGAATTTGGGTTTCTTTCTTTTGAAGGAGGAGTCTCTCTCATCATCCAAGCTGAAGTAGAAATGGTCTAAAATTTATGGGACTCTTTCTGCTTTTTACTCCCTCCCCCCTTCAGTGCTAGGCTTACATGAATGTACCATCACATCCGCTTTGGGGTTTTTGGAGGTGGGAGTGGGAGTGAGTATCACTACTGTGAGTCAGGGTCTTACCTCGGAGACTTGGCTGGCCTGGAACTTGCCTCCTGTCTCTGCCTCCCCGGTTCTGGGATTATACACATGCACCAACATGCTGAATTTCTTAGTAAGACTGTGCTTGTTTCTGCCAAACTATCTCTCTACTTTGCCATCCACTGCATGATCTTTTAAACATCTCTTTACCTGGGTGTGGTGGTATGCCGCTCTAATACCAGCAATAGGGAGGCAGAGTCAGGATGACTGGGAGGTCTGGGCTGCATAGTAAGACCACGAATCAAATAAAAATAGTATATCATGGGTATTTAGTCATATGTATGTGACATTATGAGTATGATATTCAATTAGGCCCTAATTAAAATGTTTCTAGAATGCAGGGCAAGTTCTCATCCCTTCTCAATCTCTCCCTCACAGAGCTTTTTATTTATTCTCCTTTGTGACCAATGCCTCTAGAGTGGGAACAGAAAAGCCACTCCCAGTTCTCCTACCCACCTGTTTCTGTCCTTTCTTTCATCTGCTTCCTTTGCCAGAATACTGGCTCTCAGAATCCTGTTTCCCTGGAACATAGGCCCTAGGATTCACCCTGAACTATTTCCTGGGAACTTTTCTCTCAGATGCAGCCACTTCTTCCTTTTACTCAGTTCCTTGCAGTATTTACCTTGTTCTCTGCCAATAATTTGGTTATTATATGAACATCCCATTTCTCCTGCTAGACTGTAAATAAAATGTCAAATAGTGTGTTCAGGTGGGCTAAAACCTCCTTGGGAAGGTGCTGTGGTCCGAGTGGTTCAGAACATAACGAAAGTGTTAGAGGCTGAGCACAGTGGATCATAACTTCAAATCTCAGCACTTTAGGATTGAAATGAATTCAAGGCCCACATGGGCAACATATTCCTGTCTCGAAAAAGGAAAAGGAGAGGGGAGAGAAGCATGGAGAGGGAGGAGGTAAGAAAAAGCTAAGACATGTCAAGAATAGGGAAAACAAAAACCAGAAATTGAGCTCACAGCTCCCAACTTGTAATGCACTCTACCTCTGAAACATTCTGGCCCTACCAGACCTGCAAGGGCTCTTCCTTTCCTTCTACCTTGTGGATTTATTACTATACTGCTTACAAGATGAATGGAGTGAAAGAATGTGAAGGGGGGGTTCAGGGTCTTACTTTAAAAGATCTCACTTTGGAGGGGCATCGTAAACAGGACACAAGTCTGTAATCTAACCCCCTGAAGTTGAGGCAGGAGACTCACTGGAGGTCAGTTTCAGCTGCAGAGAAGTACCCTGTCTGCCTGTCCCTCCCATTCATTGTGCTGAGTCTGGAGTTACAAAGATTTAGCAGGCTAGGACTGACACTAGTGCTAAAATGGCCTTTGTTTTGTTTTGCTTTTTCCAGACAGGGTCTCACAATGTGTAGCTCAGGCTGTCTAGAAACCAGGCTAGCTGCGAACTCAAGAGATCCACCAGCTTCTGCCTTCTTAGTGCTGAGATTAAAGGCATGCACCACTGCATCCAGCTAGAAAAAGGCTTTTTAAATGTGAGCGGGGGAAGGCTACATAGGCCATCTTACTTTGGTAATAAAAGTTTATTAAAGAATAGAAAAGGCCAGGTGTGATGGAACATGCCTTTAGCACCAGCACCTGGGAGACAGAGGCAGGTAGCATGCAAGGCTAGCCTGGTATATAGAGGGAGTTCCAGGACAGCTAGGGCTGCATAGAGAAACCTTTTTGGGAGAAACAAAAGAATTAAAAAAATAATGACTTCAAAGGGGAAAAACAGGGGACTAAAAAGATGTGCCTTAAAGTCATGTAACTTTAGTAACACTGCCCCATTTTAACAGGGTTAGGTATGACTGCATCAACCCTTTTTGAAAATGAAGACAAAGAAAAGCCCATTAAAAAAAAAATTCTACTGCACCATATTGCAACACGCGAACACTGAGGAACATTCTGGTGCGATCAAAGCTTCAGTAACCACACCGGACTGGTTCTTGCTGGCCACGGGGAACCCGTTTCCATAACGGAGCTCCGCATCCCGTGGAGAGGCGGGAACCTCTTCCTCGGAATACAGTCCCCGGGCATGTCTACAGTTCTTACATAAACTAGTGCACAGAGAAAGCCCCGTGATGGCGCCCACCCGCCTCTCGTGAAATACTGGTGTCGCTAAGCCGAGGACCCAGGACCGTCCCGAAGGCTGCTGTTAGCATGGACTAGCCGCCGGCTCACAAAGCGGATCGTTAGCTGCTAGCGTGGAGCGCAGGCGCCTCAAGGGCGAGGGCGCGCTCTGCGATCCGCAGGGCCGCGCGCCCTCTGCCCCGCCTACGAGTCTAGCAACCCGCTGGGGAGCGGCCGGTAGCGCGAGGGCGGGAAGCGAGCGCCCGGCCAGCACCTGCAAGGCCCAGTGGTCCCGCCCCTCGGCCCCCTAACTGCGCAAGGCTGTCTTTCCTCTTCCGCCCCTCCCACATTCCCCGGCGGCACAGGCCCCACCCCTCTCGCGCGGCAGACCAGCCGTCTGTGACGTCAGCAGGCCCCGCCCTCTCAATATAAATACTGGCGTCTCCGGCGCCGCCTTCCCACACTCTCTGGCTCAACTCTCGGCCGCGGTGTTTCCGTTTCTCTCCCTGGTTGTCGCCTGCTCTGCTCTTCTCATCCTTCTCGCTCTGCTGCTCTGCGGAGTGACGAGGCTGAATCTTCTCCCCACCCAGTTCGCGCTTTTCTTCTTTTTCTCGCGCCGCTCCATTTCTCCAGTTCGGCTGCCGCCGCCACTGCTGCTCAGCTGGTGTCGGTGCCGCGCGTTTCCCCCACGTCGTCCCCGCAGCCTATGGCCCAGGCCGCCTTGGGTATTTCTGCTCAAGGTAACCACATCCCTCTTTAAAAATTCCGCCGAAAAAGAGAAGACGCTTTACCCGACTCTTTGGGCCGTTATCTCACGTGAGTACCGGGCTTAGGGGCGCGGGAGGGTCGGGCGCCTGGGCTGGGCCACGCCGCCCTCGGTGTCCCCGCAGTGCCCCGCAGCCGGCGGCCTCGAACATGGCGGCCGCCGGTGTGTGTGGCGGCTGCCGGTGGCCCCGGCGGCAGCGAGCGCCTCGCGACCCTGGGCGGCAGCCGCCGCGGTTGGGCCAGGGGCGTGTGCGCGTGGGGCCCCGCGCTCGGGGGGCAGGCTGGCGGTGGTCGCGGTTCCTTCTCGGCGGCATGCGGCCCCACCCCACTCCCGTGGTGCATTGCTGTTTCCGGGGAGGGGGGTCCGGCGGCAGCACTGAGGGCTGGGGGGTCCCATCGCCCCCTCTCGGTCTCAGTGCTTGCAGGGGGCTGTGGTGCGGAGTGGACCGGCTGCGGCGGCCGGGGCTCCGGGTTATGAATGAAGCGGGGCGGGCCTCGAGCCGGCATCTGGTGACAGCTGGGAGGAGGCTGGATTCTTGCGGGCGGGGGATGGGGTGCAGAGTGCGCGCTCCCCCTCTGGCGGTGGAAAGTTGACCTCACTCGGGGCCCGGCGGCGGGGAAGCCCCGGTGTCAAGTAGCAAGCGAATAGGCCTTTGGCCCCTTCTGGAAACCTCGGCGCTGCTGCCCCGCCCCTGCGGCTCTGCTGATTGGGCCAAGTCGCTTTCACTTACCCCAGTCACCTCCTGAAGCCTGGAGATTAGTCACCATGGCTTCGTTTTCTAGTCCTCGCTGTGATCGCGGGGCAGAAAGAGGGCAAGGGGTAGGTTGATGCGGCTTATTAAGGGCTATGTTGGCTGCCAGCAGTTGGTGGTGGTGAAACGTTTACAGGGATCATATATCGTGAACGTGTGTTACTGGTTAAACGACCAAGGGGGGGGGCGTTTACAGCTTCAAGGTATTTGAACAGATTGAACTCAGTTTTGTGGTGGATGTTAGGCTGTGTACTGTCGTGTTTTACCATTAATATATAGACTGGGTGAGAGCTGATTAACTCCCTTACTCAGGAAAGGATTATGTGGACTATGAACTAGCCTGGCAGAAATAGATCTGACAGAATGCTTGGTACCCTGAAGAGTTCACATTAGGTAGAAAAGGATGTTTAAATAAAAAATGGTAGGTTAATCGAGTAATCAATTTTCTTCTCTCCTAAGGTTTTAGTATGATTCCCAACAAAGAAATCAGAGTGGTACTTTCCATTTAGATTCCACAGCTAACATTTTGCTATACTTACCTTCCAGCCATCTTACTAATTCTGCATTTCAGACATCAGAATGGTTCATAGCTCTAACTTTAGTATTCCAATATATTAAATACAGTTCTATACTCAGCTTTTAGTAATTGGCAGTAAAATTCCCATTACTTATTTGTTCCGTTTGATTAGTTTTTATTTTTAGTTTGTTTGAAACAGGGCCTCACTTTGTAACCCAGACTGAGTTGTCAGTCTCCACATCAGCCTGGTGCTAGGATTACAGGCTCAGGACCAGTAGTCTGGCTTGTGTTTACTAAGTTTTTTATTTTTGTTGGTTTTTTTTTTATTGTGTTTAGTAAGTTTTAACAAAGTGATTCAGGGGGTTGTACACTGTAATTCCAGGAAGTTCTTGGAACTAGCCTTGGCCACATAAAAGCAAAATTCTGTGTCTAAAGAGGGGAGAGACAGCTTTAAATCTGTCAAGATATAGAACATTGTTAACACTCCCACAAAGCTCTTGACAGTGAGTTCACCTCAGTTTGTGTGAGGCCTGTTTAGTCTTCTGTTTTTATCTTGTTTTTTATATCAAGACTTAAATGGAATCAATTGATATGTCCTCTTTTGTGTAAAAGGCTTATATTTAACATGTTTTTGTATGTTAATAAGTTAATAACATACTTATTAAAATATTGCCTGGCCCAGTGCTTTTAGGGGAGCAAGGGCTAGTCAGATCTGTGAGTTTGAGGATAGCCAGGGCTGTACAGAGAAATCCTGTCTACAAAAAACAAAACAAAACAATAAAAATCCAAAAGCCAACCAAACTAAAACAAAACAAAAAATGGGAAAGTTGCAGAAATAGTAGTAACATTTGTGACGATAATGCCGAGGGGAAAACAGTTTTGAGGAGTGTCAAGGTGGAGCTAGGTTTGCAGTTGGTCAGGTGCTTACCTAGAATCTCCAGCCCTGGGTTTGAAAAACCAGGGAAGAAGCACATCTGTGATCCTGATTCTGACATTCACTGTAATCTCAGTCAGCATTGAGAAAGTGGAGGCAGGATGATCAGGCTTTGACTAGAGTTTAGGGCTAGCCAGTTTAAGGCAGCTTTCTTCAGCTTATCTCCACCTCCTCCCCAGTTCACACAGGTCATTCTAAAGGAAAGTAATTTGGCTTTCTTTCCTCTTTTTTTTCTTCTTTCTGGATTTTTTGAGACAGGGTTTTGAAACTGCACAGCTATCCTGGAACTCTAGTTCCAGCCTGGAATTCAAAGATCTGTCTGCCTCTGCCTTTCAAATGCTGGGATTCACAGTGTGAGCCACTGCTGCCTGGCTAGGAATTTGGTTTTTTTCCATATTGCCTTTGATCCTCATTTCACTTCCCCTTCCTTTATACTTTCTCTTTCTAGGTTAACATTTGCCTTCCCTCTGTATGTTAAGGCCCACCTTACCCTATGCATACTTTTAGTAGCTATTAAATGTCTTTAGGATCAGGATCAGGGAGTCTTCATTTCTAGTAGTATCTCTGTTAAATGAGAAAGTTTAGCTATCACCGAAGGACACTAGTGAATGTCTAAAGTTTCATGTCCTCAGTGTTTCACAGCGTTGATCTGAGATTGCTGTAAGCAGCAAAATAACAGTAAAATAAGAAAATGATGTCTTGTACAGGATAATTGTTACATTCCTTAGGAGAGTTAAGATGAGCTAATTCCTAGCATGATTAGGTTTTTAAAATTAGGTGTTTGAAGAAGTAGAATGTTTTATAGATTAAAACCTGGGAATGTGGGGCTGGGGATTTAGCTCAGTGGTAGAGCGCTTACCTAGGAAGCGCAAGGCCCTGATTCGGTCCCCAGCTCTGAAAAAAAACAACAAAACAACAAAAAAAAAAAAAAAAAAAACCTGGAAATGTAGTTTGTTAGTCAAGTACCTGCATCCACGATGACCATGGGTTCAATATATAGTATGGTAACAAAGTTGCTAGTTCAGTGTATTATTTAGAATCTGAAAGTCATAATTTTTACAAATTGTTGTGAGATAGCATCTCATATAGCCTAGACTTAAGTCTTCAACTCCTTATGTTGGTGAGGTTGGCCCTCAACTCCTGATCTTTCTGTGCTTTTTCAATGATTTTTCAAGTGCTGAAGATTACAGCCCTAGGTCACACATTGCAATACATCAGATATGAGTTCTCAGCAACCCTGAATGCTTTTAAGAGTGGTCAGTTTTCCTCATTAGGTAGAATATTTTTTTACTTTGTTTAGGTTTGCCTAGATCTTGCTTAGGTAAGATGTCTTTATGAATGCGTAAAATACTCCATAAATCCTGGGATTACATGTGTGTACCACCATGTCTAACTTTTTAGTATTGTAGTAGGAATTTGTAGCAAAGCATACTATGAACTTGACCTAAAAGGTATTCCAAGTAGTTCCAAGATTGTGCTGGGACATTTAAAGTCATTTTTGTCATTTTGTTTAAGATAGGACTTAGCTATGTAACCTAGGCTGACCTTGAACTTCCTGCTTAGCCTCCCGAGTGCAGAGATTACAAGTATATGGTACCATAAACAACTGGAATGTCACTTTAATAGAACACTATTAAATAAACTAAAATTTATTAAGTCATTTAAATTAAACTGCTTGATTTACAACCTAATTTTTAAAACACAGAACTTTCTATTTTCTTTTGTTTCTTTAGGGCGAACTTTCTGACCGAGTATACAACTACCCAGAAGGCCTAGGAGAAGTGCTGTATAGAGAGCAGTTCGATTTCAACGCTGAGCCACCTTGGGAACCTAGCTGATGATAGGGGGGTTCCATCTCCTAACTTGTCCATGTAAGTATCTTCACATCCAAGGAGATCTTAATACAATTGAAATACTGCTTCAGTGTTTCTCAGAATTTGGAATTCTCTCTCCTTCTTCAGACTCTTAAAATTGAACAGGTTAGTTAACAGATGTGACTGGTATGTTATATGTATTATTTACCAACAATAGAATCACTTGTAACTTTGATTTGAATGCATAATAAGTACTGCTATATTTAGTGTATTAAGATACTTTATTGAGGTCAGCTTAGTGGAGAGTGCTTGCTGTTCTTGGACCCCATTTTGGTTCTCAGCACCCTTGTTGGGTTGTTCACAACTGCCTATAACTCTTGCTTGAGAGGATCTGACATCCCATCTGACTTCCTGGCACCTGCATGCATATGCACATTCTCATTCGAAGAGATGGGTATATACCAGATAAGTACAAATAAGTAAAATCTCTTCTTTAAATTGTACTAGTCCAGGTTTTAATATAATTTGGAGAATGGATTTTGACTTTAGGATATAATTTCTCATTCAGTCACATACGTAGTAGGTGTAAGTATTGGCTGAATCATAAAAAACTCAGACTTTAAAATTGAATCCAGGGCTACATATGTGCTGCATTGAGTTAACATTCCCCAGAATCAAAGACATTTTAGAAAACATTCCCTTTGTGTGTAGTGTGTAAAGTGATGAGGGGGGTAGCTCATAGGACTTAGAAGCTTTGCTTCTACCATGTGGGTTCCAGGGATCAGATCCAAATCTTTAGACTTGGCAGAAAGTGCTGTTACCTGTGAAGCTTAAGAGTATGCTGGTCAAATGTTTTGCTTTATTTTTTTTCAAGAGTTGTATATTTCTTTCATAAGTGGTTTCATCTAAGCTTGTAGAAACCAATTATTTGAAAAATAATATTTGAGACTCCCAGCTTGGGGTTGGGGATTTAGCTCAGTGTCTAGCAAGCGCAAGGCCCTGGGTTCAGTCCCCAGCTCTGGGGGAAAAAAAAAAAAGAAAGAGAGAGAGACTCCCAGCATGCCACATTCTAGATAGTCAAGAATATTTTTTAACTAATTGATATTCTGTGCATAGATTATTTTAAGACTGGAGCCACTGTTGGAACTTAATTTTCTAGTAAGCTCGTTTAAGTTTGAGGGGCCCATCTATCTGTTTATTTAATTCTTTTTTATAGAATGAGTTTTCTCACATAGCTCTTGCTGCCCTGTATAAAGCAGGCTAGATTTGTGCTCATAGATCCATGGTGCTATATATACCACCATTTCCAGCTACCATCCAGTGCTGGGACCATGGAGATAAGAATCCTGGGACTCACTGACCAACCAGGTTAGCCTAATTGATAAGCTCTAGGTGCAGTGAGAAGTTCTGTTTGAAAATGTGGATGATTTTTGAGAAGCAACACTTGAAATTTTCTTCTGTCCTCTGTGTACACACATGACTTGCACATACAAATAATAACTACGTTGTAAAAAGTTAGAAATTCTGCTTCCAGGTTTCATGAAATTGAAATTTGGGGTTTTGAGACTTAAGTGGGTTTTTCATGGGAATAATAGCAGTACTAGGAAAAATCTCAGATGGGTCAGTTTCAAGTTACTCCTCAGCTTGTTGTTCCTTTGTAGTGTAGTCAATAAAGTATTCTTTTTAAAAAGAGAAAAATCAAGCTAGGTGGTGGTGGCACACACCTTTAATCCCAGCATCTGGTAGGCAGAGGTAGGCAGATCTCTGAGCTTGAGGCCAGCCTGGTACCAAAGATGGGGGCAGGGAATGGGAGATGTCTCAGGAAAACTGAAAGGTTAAAGTAGTGTAATATTCTGGTTATAATAGATTCTATTGAATAAAAAGTTTCAGAACCATGCACTGTACACAGCCCAAGCATTTGGGAGATAAAGAATGGGTCAGAACTCATGGCTTCTTGTCTGGGCCACATGAGACTCTGTCTCATTCATTGTAATAAATAATAGATTATAAGGTGGACTTGTTTGCTTGTTTTGTTTTCACCAGTTGGGGCTTATTTTTTACATTGGTGCATGGGGAGGAGTGTGGGGTGGTGGTACACACACCACTGCAGACTTACAGAGGTTAATCGATAGCTTGTGGGAGTCAAACCACCACGTGAATCCTAGGTATTCAGGTTTCCAGGTTGCATGTCAAGTGCCTTTTCCAGATGAGTCATATTGTCAGCCTATTAAAAAAAGATTTTAAACAGATTTTAGGGTAGGGATGAATAGAAACGGGAGGTGCTCCAGGGAAGAGGAGAGACATACTGGAGTATGGGTGTAGACTTTTCAGAGGATAGTAGATGTAAAAACTTTTTTTTTTTCTTTTTCTTCTTTTTTTTTTTTTTCCTTTTGAGACTAGCCTTAGCTGATCAGGAACTCACTACATGTAACAGGCTGTGTTATTGTTGTGTGGATATGAGAGGGCTATTTTTTGGTATCTGTTCTTTTGCAAATATTTACATTTGTTTATTGAGGTATGTGTGTGTGTCTGTGTGTCTGTCTAGACATATGCCACAGACTGGACAACCTATAGGAGTTCTCACCTTCCACCATGAAGGTCGTTAGAATTGAACACAAGTGTTAGGCTTGCTGCATGTGACAACCCTAAACTAATTTGGGAGAAAAACTTAACCTGAATCTGTGCTGACTTGAAGCTATTTTTATTGTGTCTATTTAGTGTTAATGTTCTTGAATTTTGTTTTAGAAATACCATGTTAACTCAATCTCTTGTAGAGTGTTACATAATATCTAACATGTACATGCTCTTAATAAATTCATAGATACATTGTTTCAAGGTTTTCCATTAGAATAATATAGTACCTCAGAAATATAGTATCTTTGTGTATGATAGTTTGTGTCACTGACTGCGGGAATCATCTGTTCAACAATAATATTGGGAAGCCTTAGGAAGAGCTTAAAACATTGTCCTTCATGGAAATACTTGATATTTGACTATATGAACTATATTTGATCTGTGTCCAGTACTCTAGTAGTATTTTTGTGCAGGTATTAATTAGTCCCTAGGATTGGACATCAGGATGGGTTTTCTTTTCTCCCTTTCCCTGGCATTTATTCATTTATTTATAAATAAATAAAAGTCAAGATCTCACTATTGTAGCCAATGCTTGACTGGAAATAACTTCAATCCTGCTTCAGCCCCCCTAAGCATTGTAATTACAGACATACACTATTATACACTTGGTTTCAGGATAAGGTTTTAAATCAACCGTCAATTTTTGAGCTAGTTCATTCCATTAAGTATCTGAAAACTAGGTTTCTCACACAGTATTATAGTCACCGGCCCTCCACTCATTCATTTTTGAGACAAGGACTTACTCTGCAACACAGACTGGCCTGAAACATAGCCTAGACCAGTAACAGACAGTCCTTGGGGGTCCTGCCTCAGTCTCTAGAGTAGCTGGGGTCATAGATCTAATTGAGATAATCCTCACTAGCAACAGCAAGCCCAGAGGCAGTTAACACCAACCATTGCAGTATCTGTATCCTTGATCTTCATAAGCAATATTCAGTGGTACCTTTCTTCAGCTTATAATCTACCAAATTGGTTAATATGGTTATATGGTATCCTTGATCGGGGGGAAATTACGCTCTGCTAGGAGGGCCCAAAAAATTAGAAAATAGTGTAAACCAAGTTCCTTTGTTTTGCCTTTTTTAAAATTAAATAATTTAATTTTAAGTGCATTGGTGCTTTGCTTTCTAGTATGTCTGTGAGGATGTTTGATCCCCTGGAACTGGAGTTAGAGGCAGTACTGAGCCTCCGTGTGGATGATAGGAATTGAACCCAGGTCTTCTGGTAGAGTAGCCATGCAGTTAACTGCTGAACCATCTCTCCAGCCACTTGTTCTGCTTTTTGAAGGCAAAGTCCCAAAGAATTCAGCTTTAAAACATTTCTTTTAAATTACATGTATTTTGTATATACACATTCCCATGCTGTGTGTAGGTCAGCAAACTTGCTAGAGTTGGTTCTCTCCTTGACCAGGCTGTATAAATCCTTTATGTTTCATTTGGTCATTGAGATGTTTAAGGTTTGGCACGTAGGAGATGGCTTATCCCACTGGGATGCCCTGGAGCTGGTGCAGTTGTAGGTGATTGGTTGTGAGCTACCAGTCACAGAACTGGAACTAGGGCCCCTGAGCCTTCTCAGGCCTTCCCAGGCACCTATGTTTTTGCATAGACATCTATACGCATAGGTGAAATAAATCAGGCGGTGGGATATTTATTGCCCAATAGTAGTTAGAGCACTTACTGCTTTTGCAGGGAATTCAGATTTAATTTTCAGTAACTATGTCAGGTTGTGTTTATAACAGCCTGCATCTCTAGGGTATCCCGTGCCCTCTTCTGGCTTCTATAGGTATATGTATGTATATGTGTACAACACAAATATAGACGTAATTTTAACTGTAGACCAGGCTGGCATTGAAGAGATCTGCTTGCCTCTCTCAGCCTCTCAAGTGCTGAGACTAAAGGTGTGCACTGCCAGGCTTGGCAAGACATAAATCTTTAAAATTTTTTTTTTTTTTTTTAAATTAACCTGAGTATTTCTTTTTTTTTTTTTTTTTTTTTTTGGTTCTTTTTTTGGGCTGGGGATCGAACCCAGGGCCCAGGGCCTTGCGCTTCCTAGGCAAGCGCTCTACCACTGAGCTAAATCCCCCAACACCACCCCACCCCCCTCCCGGTTTCCGGGCAAACATCCCCTAACCCTCCCCTCCCCTTCTTTATGGGTGTTCCCCTCCCCATCCTCCCCCATTGAATCTTTTTTTTTTTTTTTAAACATAAATCTTTTAACAAAGTTTCTAGATGTTTATTGTGAATCATCTTATATTTTAAAGTAAGCTAGGCTCATTTCCTCAATCCCTTTTCTCATATCTTTTGCCCATTCTTGTTCTCTTTTAATATAACTCTTCATAAAAATGTTTCTTGTCTGGCACAGTGAGTTGTTTGATCCATAAGAAAATGTTTTTAATTGTGGTTATTAGCTTTCCAGTTACTGACTATTGTGGTAAACCCTGTTCTGGATATCAAGAGTACTCTGTGTAGGTAGTTTTTATCCACGAATGGCTAAAGTACTGTTTTCTTTTTACCAATCATTGGATATCCCAGCTACCTCCTTTATTTAGTTATGTAGCTTCCTGGTGCTTTTTTCCTCCTGAATGTCCTTATAGTGCAATCATTCTTTGGAAGCTTGTTCTAGTGGTTTTTAGTCCGTTTCTTCCAAAGTTCTCTTGTGTGGTAACACTTCTCTTCTGTTGGCAGATGGGATGCAGAGAGGAACTTAGACACTCCTGTACAGGTTTGAAGCCAATGCTTACATGCCACACAGTAATGTGCTTGTGATAGGCATCTCTACAGGACAGTATACATTCCAAAGTACATGTTTTCTTTTCATTTGTAGTAAGTAAAGGTCCTGTTGAAAGTGGTTGACTTTATTAAGGCTGGGTTTCCTGATAGACGTCTATGAAACAATGCTCTCAGCCTTTCAGCTCTCCCTGTTCTACTTCCAGGGAGGTCTTCACTTCAGAAACCCAAGACTCACATTCATCCAGCTTGGTGTCAAGTGGGCTGTTGCTGCCAGGATTATCTTGTGATTATATGAAAGATGTATCAGTTTCTTCTGAAGTGCAATCAACTGTAGAAGCCTTTGTAGCAGGTGTGTAACAAGGCAAGTGCTCAGCTGCCAGCAGCCATTGCTCTTGGGAGTGAGCATGAGGACTCAGCCACCTCATGTCAGACTCCAGGGAACAACATGTGGTTCTTTGGAGCCATTGTTTCTTTTGGCAGCTTCTTCATGGAAAATGCATTTCAAAATCAAAACACCAGTGTGTAGGTGTAAATAAGAAATGTTACACCGTTATATTTTTTTTTTTTTTTTGAGTCATAAGTTCAAAAGGAAATTATTTACAACAGTAGTGTTGGGATTTCAACAACACTAAATGAACTTTTAGTCATTAATAGGTATTTGGGTGCTAAAAGTAAGTAGCTTTCAATATGGTAGGTAGTAAACAATCCTTTTTAGTAATCGTTTTTTAACTTTTGAGTCTCTGCTGGCTTTTAATACTTGAAACAATCTTCCTGTCTCAGACTTTCTCTAGTGCTGGGATTACAGGCCTGCACCACACATCCAAGAAAATCTGTTTTTAGTGAAGAAAATAGAAAGGTTTGGAAAGCAGCCTCTTGTGGATTAACTTGAAGTCTGGCATGTGGTATGAACAATTCCTACTTTCCAGTACTACATGAGCTCTCTTTCCCTCCCTCCCTCCCTTTGGTGATTTGTTAGTCTCTCTCTCTCTCTCTCTCTCTCTCTCTCTCTCTCTCTCTCTCTCTCTCTTTCTTTCTTTCTTTCTTTATAGTCCAGGGTGTCCTAAAAATCAATATGTAAACCAGGTTGGCTTTGAACTGAGAGATCTGTCTGCCTCTGCCTGCCTCTGCCTCACGAGTGCTGGGATCAAAGGCACACTCTATCATTCCTGGCTTTAATATTAATACCTCTTAAAAACAAAATACATCTTTATTCAGCAGTTTTAAGCAATTTTTTTTTGTCTTTTTATGAAAGTAGATTTAAAATATTTTTTCGAAAATGAAGAAAGTTGCTTAGCAAGTAAAGTTGCTTGTTGCAGCCAAGCCTCTCAACCTGAATTCGATTTCCGGAATCCATGTGGTAGAGAAAACTAATTCCTTCAAGTTGTCCTGATCTTCCACATGTGTGCACGCACAAGTACACACACAAAAGAAGGTATTTTTTTAAAATAAACAATTAATAGCAAAGATCCTTGGAGTCTTTATCCAGCTTCTGAAGCCTGCGTCGGTGAAAGTAAAGTATAATGGAGGGAGGAGGGACAGGAGGTCAAGCTACCAGGACTCTGCATACCCCTTTCCAGTTGTTTGAAACACTGCTACCAAATGACTCTCTGATACAGTGTATCATTTAGCCTAGGCTATCCTCAAACTTACATACTATATAGCCAGCAATTGCCTAAAGTTCCCAATGCTGCCTCTCCTCAGTACTGGGCTTATGGATGTGTACTGCCATGCCTTGTTTGTGCTGGGCCAGGATTGAGCCTCAGCCTCTGGAAGGCTAGATAAGCACCAATTGAACCACTCCTCATTTGCCCTGTCTCCTCAAGCCCAGTGACATTTTGAGTTTGTTGACTTAGAGCACTATAGAAAACTGGTCTCCTGAGGATATATCGCAAATTCTTTATCAAATCAAGTTTTTCAGGATTTAGCATGTAACTTTTAACAGTTTATCAGTTGCTTGTGTGATAAGGCTACAGGGCCTTATAGCAGTTTTAAGATTGTAAAAACTTGTCTTTTTTTTTTTTTTTTTTTTTTTGTCTTTTGTGATTAGTTTCATGTAGCCATTGTAACCTTGAACTCATTTTATAACTGGGGAGAGATCTTAAGTTTCTGGTCTTTCCGCCTTGGCCCCACCAGGGCAAAAACTAAAGGCTCTTTAGCACCCAGTTTGTGCAGCTTACGCTGTGCTGGGGAATCAAGCCAAGGCCTGGTGCTTACTATGCTGGATGCTTCAGTCTCCTGGGAGATGAACTTGGTACCTACAGGGATTTTGTTGTATTACTATCTCTTATGAGAACTTTCCATTATAACTAGGGTTATATAAGCCACTGGGTTTGAACCCAGTCTGCAAAAACAAAACACCAGAATTCTTAATATGGGGTTTATTGTCCATATGTCCTTGAGACTCAGGTGTGGGCTTGTAATTTGTGGGGATCTCAGGAAGGAAGGTAAATACAGCAAAGCTCTGCAGCATTGACCTTTATGTTATTTTGGGTCTCAGTGTACGAAAATGAAGCAGCATGTCATTTCCATTGGTTTGTGTGGTTTTAAGTGTATGGTGATCGGAAAGTATTTTACTTTATTGAGGTAAGGTCTCCTTGAACAGATTAGGCTGCACAGAGATCAGGTTGCCTCTGCCTCCTGTGTGCCAAGATTAAGGTTGTTTACCAATATACATCCTTCTAACAATCTGTCAGGCAGCCAGAGTTGGGTTAACAGTGCTGTAGTTGCTTCTGATGAAGTGACAGTTGCACCTTACAGATGAGTGAACACTCCCCTGGCTTCTTTCAGAACCAGGTTATACGTTGTTCATATTAGTACATTTTTATAAGTACACTGTAGCTGCCTTTAGACACCAAGATTCAGATTATTTCAGCTTTTAAGTCTATCTTGTTGTCCTTGAGTACTGCAATCGTAGATGTGCATTCCTATCAAACTTGGCTAGGCTAAAGATATTGATTGTAGTTTTTAATAGTTTGATATGGATATAAGTTTGTGTGTGTGTACGCATTTGCATGCCTTGATCCTGTAGAGATCAAAAGAAAGCATTGGATCTTTAGGAGCTGTAGTTAAGGATGGTTGTGAGACGCCATGTGGGTTTTGGTAGCCAAACTTGTCTCCCCCGACCAGATGAATTTTTGCTGTGTGTAGCGTGTGTAGCATTCATGGTTTGTCAGGGAATTCACTTTATAGACCAATAGGATGGCCTCAAACTTTGAGAGATCAACCTGTCTCTGCCTCCTGAGTGCTGGGATTAAAGGCGTGCATACAGTACAATTCCCAGCTAAGAATAAAAGAGCTCTTAATTGCTGAGCCATCTCTCTAGCTTCTTAATTATGTATTTGTGTATGTTTTGGGGAAGGCTTAAATAAAGCTGGCTGTTTAACAGTCAAGTGATGTAAAATGTAGTTGGAAGTTCTTTACCTGTACTTTTTATATTTATCTTGGTGTTTTCATCTTTTCATTCTATGACTCTTTGCCTGATTGATTATATCCCTAAAATTGATGTTCTAGCTGGAGTTACATTATTTAAAACAGTATCTATCTATCCTAAATTCCAATCATAGTATAGCATCCTTTGGAGAATGTCTGTGATTTATATCCACTGTGTATAATGTGGATCTCATTTTTTTTAAGAGATTTATTTTATGTATGAGTCCACTGTCACTGTCTTCAGAAAGAAACACCAGAAGAGGGCATGAAAGACCCATTACAGATGGCTGTGAGCCACCATATGGTTGCAGGGAATTGAACTTAAGACCTGGAAGAGCATGTAGTGCTCTTAACCACTGAACCATCTCTCCAACCCTCTAATGTGGATCTTATAGGTAAACTCCTTAGTAAAAGAAAAAGTCCGTTTTTAGTCTCTATCATAGCACAAGATTTACTGAACTTAATGTAGTTTCCTTGGAAGTGATTTGTTAGTGTGTTCTAAATTGAAACTGAATGTTATTTCATGAAATTTCAGTTACTGCTGCTTTGCAAATGGTTGATTTTGATGCAGCCAAAAAGTTAACACTGCTTAGGAGCCATTAAAATGGTGTTCAGGGTAAAGGGCCATCACCTGAGGTGGTCTCAAACAGGCAGTGAGAGGTGGGTTGGCAAAAGGAACCGAGCACTAAGGAAGATGTGTCCATGTCTGTTTTTTGTCTCAGTTTTAATGTCTTCTTGCATCTGTTGTATGAAAGTAAAATGGATCCCAAATGGTTATGTGTATGAGGCATAAGCCTTTTAGATTTGTAACAAAGGGAATTCTAACTATTACATGGAAGTACTCATTTAAGCTTCATTCAGAGCCACAGGCACTTAAAATCATGAACCTCCTTGGATCTGTCATTGCTAGACCAGTCTCTTAGGAAGTGGCAATGGTAGTTTAATTACATAGGTCACTAGCTGAATTTTCCATATTCTTGATTCTAAATTGCAGGTAGGCTTTAATTTTAATTTGAAGTTAAGACCTTCAGATTGTCCCTTACCTGTCCCTCTTCTTTTACCTAGTTAGGGCATGTGTGCGTGTGTCTCTCACTTTGTACATTTAGTCTAGGCTAGCCTGAAATTCATGGTCATCTCTTACCTTGGTCTCCCGAGCCCAAGTTCTAGAATTACTAGCATAAGCTACTAAGCCCAACTATTAGAATACAAATATTCATACTGAACGTTTTTGTTTGTTTGAGACTTGGTCTTTCTACATAGCACATACTGACTAAACCATCTTTTCAACCTCCTCATTTAATTTACTTTTAAAATAGTGTCTCTGGAGGTGTTGAGTGATCACAAAAATTCTCACAGAATTGAATGCAATCTTAGTGAGTCATTTAAGATATCCATGTTTTAATTACTGAAATAATGCAGAGTTTGCTCTAACTTGTGTTTTGACAGTTTGTTGCATATTCTAAGGACCCAGACATAGGCTTGGTGGCCCGTCTCTTGTTTTTCCTGGTTTATGACTTTCGGCTTTGTGGAATACGGCTGAGATGAAAGGATTTATTGACGATGCGAACTACTCCGTTGGCCTGTTGGATGAAGGAACAAACCTTGGAAATGTTATTGATAACTATGTTTATGAACATACCCTGGTAAGTGTGCCATCATATTAGTCAAGAATGATGCTGGCAGTTTTCCAGATTTGGAAATGCATGGTTGGCTATGTTTCTCAGACACTGTGATCTGATTGAAGAACTTGGCCCAGGTGACACTTGAGCTTTATTTTCTTTTGTCCTTCCAGTGTGTGTTGATATAGTTTGATCACTTATTCTGGTTCCTATCTACTACCAGGAAATGTGCATGGAACCCTGTTTATTACTACTTTTTTTTTTTTTTTTTTCTTTTTTTTTTTTTTTTTTTTTTTTTTCAGAGCTGGGGACCGAACCCAGGGCCTTGTGCTTGCTAGGCAAGTGCTCTACCACTGAGCTAAATCCCCAACCCCTTATTACTACTTTTAAGTCATTTATTTTCATTTTATTATAATTATTTCCATTTATTTATGTGAACAGTGTGGCACAGTTTTTTGTTTTTTTTTGAAAGCCAGATTTCTTGTTTTCTCCAGGTTTCCTGAAGAGCTCTAAAGTTAGTTTTCAGTAAAAGTAGTTTTTTGACCTTCAGTATACAAATGTGACCAAGTCTCCTAGCAAACTTGACATCTTTTCTACTTTGTTACTAGGATTCTTGTAGGACTTGATGATGCTAGAAATGCAGCCCTGGAAACAAGCTATTCATATCACATTGTTAGCACTCTTCTCATGTCCTGTAGAAATACTACTTACATCCATTATATTTGACATTTAAAGTCATTGCATATTTAGTGACAGTTTGTCCTCCAGCCTTAACTACTTCAGCATAGTGGGTATATTCTTTGCCATGGATCTACTTTTCTGTAGTTTTTGATTTTTTTTTTTTCCTTTCATTGTCAATAGACAGGAAAAAATGCATTTTTTGTGGGGGATCTTGGGAAGATCGTGAAGAAGCACAGTCAGTGGCAGAACGTGGTGGCTCAGATAAAGCCATTTTACATGGTGAAGTGCAACTCCACTCCAGCTGTACTGGAGATCTTGGCAGCTCTTGGAACTGGATTTGCTTGTTCCAGCAAAGTAAGTATTTCCACTGAAAGCATTTGGACATCACTAACAAATACAAGAAGTTTGATGTTGGGGTTTTAAAATAACTATTTAAATGGAGTCTTTTACTAGTTAATTTAATTTAATCATAGGAAGTCTTAATTTTTCAAGTATATTGATGAAAGGGATGTTATGTTGGTGAATGCTGAAGAAATATTTTTATCAATGAAGAATGTTTAAAAAATAGATTTTGCTTTTTAAAAAATCTTTATCTGTGTGTATGTGTATATACCACATTGCTTACCTGCTACTGACAGAGGCCAGAAGTGATTGTTAAAGTCCCTGGGAATAGATCCATGGATGGTTGTAAACTTCCATGTAAATAGTGCTGGGGATCAAACCTAAGTTCTCTGTAAGAGTAGCAATGTTCTTTATTCATAGCTGTGATAGTTGGTTCCTTTAATTCCAGCATTTTGAAGCTAGATGCAGGTTTAAAGCTAGTCTTAGTAACATAATGAGTTTGAGCCAGCCTAGGTGTGGAAACTCCCTCTTAAAATAACAATTCTTCTTAGGATATCTATTCTTCTCTGTGTACTCTTTTGAGACAGCTCAAGATGGTTTTAAAACTTTCTGTGTAACTGATGATGTCTTTGAATTTCTGCTCCTCTTACCTCTACCTCCCAGGTGCTAGGGACAGGTAGAGACTACTACTACACCCAATTCATCTGGTTCTGTGTGCACACACACACACACACAAAGTAAAATTGTATTTTTAAATTGTACTGTATTTACGTGTGGCGTTGACAAGTTCTGTGTGCACATGTGAAAGTCAGGATTACTCTTGGGGGATTATAGGTTCATTGTTCTACTGTATAGTTCCAGGGGATTAAAACTCAGTCTTTGTAATCAGACTTGGCAACATATACCCTTAAACTGAGCAAGCTCACTGTTCCTATTTGTTTTTGGAACACAAGAGTAGGGAAACAGTACCAAAATGTGAATTCTGTGACAATATATTGGTTTAACTAAAAGATAAAATTAATTTATGGAACAGTTTAGAAGGCATGATATGCTCTTGTTTCAGTCCTCAGCTTTGACAGGGGAAAAAAAGGATAAAGTAAAAGTACTCAAAAGTAACTTAACATTTTTGTGTTAAATGATTGTGTTAACTCTTAACAGAATGAAATGGCTTTAGTGCAAGAATTAGGCGTATCTCCAGAAAACATCATTTATACAAGTCCTTGTAAGCAAGCATCTCAGATAAAGTACGCAGCAAAAGTTGGAGTAAATATTATGACATGTGACAATGAAGTTGAATTAAAGAAAATTGCGAGGAATCACCCAAATGCCAAGTAAGTATCCTAAGTACTTGAGAATGTTGCTAATAGCATTAGTTTGTGAGCTACTGAAGGGGAGCAATGGCAGAGTCTGTGTGTATTGTAACTTAGCATGATTTGGGATTTATGAAAAAGGCTGCCAGGCAGGATTTTGTTTTTCACCCACTTGTGACCAATTTTATGGTATTGAGATGCAGTGACACATTCTGGGATATGACTTACTAGCTCATGGAAGAAAATTCCATGGTATGATCACCAAATTATGGCCATAACCCTGTGTGTTCCTAAAAGTTTATATATGTTCCTAAAAGCTTGTACATCTTGTGCCTGATTAAGCATTTCTCAACTGTTGATTGTCAGCCTTTGAGGATCAAATGACCCTTTAATAGAGGTTGCCTAAGACCATTGAAAAACATCTATTTTCAGGGTTGGGGATTTAGCTCAGTGGTAGAGCACTTGCCTAGCATGCGCAAGGCCCTGAGTTTGGTCCCCAGCTCCAAAAAAAAAAAAAAAAGAAAAGAAAAAAGAAAAACATCTATTTTCATTATGATTCATAATAGTGGCAAAATTATAGCTATGAAGTAGCAATGAAAATGATTTTACCATTAGGGGTCACCACAACATGAGGAACTGTTGCAGCATTAGGAAGTTTGAAAGATAGTGGTCTAACTTAGTAGCTTTAATGGTATTAAGGCATTCATCACCCTGAAAACATAAAGGTCTTAGGGAAAAAATTACAGAAAAAAAACAGACAACCTTTGGCTTGTTCGGCTCACTAGAAAACTCAAGGAACTTTGATAATTTTAAAGGCCCTTTTATTTTTGTTGAAAGACATTGATGGCATTGCTGTTGAATTTAGTCTTTTTGGTGGATTCATGGACTGATGGACTTCATTTGGAAGTAATGTCATCTTTCATTCCAGAGCCCAACTGACACTCATGCTGCTACAACAGAGTTTTAACTTGCTGCATTTTCCATAATCCCATCCTTGCAAGCTTCATGCCTTAGGCCCTAATTGCTAGTTTTTTCTCTATACAGGATTGTTTTTCATTAGGTTCACTTGATTCATCCATCGCTGGATTTGGGAACACTGGCAACATAAACAACATACTTCCTACAATCTTCAGGCTTCACATGTGCTGATGATGATGTAAACCAACTCTGCCCCAATCATCTTCCCCTTCTCTTAGGGTCTTACTACATATTGCAACAGAAGATAATATTGGAGGTGAAGATGGTAATATGAAGTTTGGCACTACACTGAAGAACTGTAGGCATCTTTTGGAATGTGCCAAGGAACTTGATGTCCAAATAATTGGGGTTAAGTGAGTATACTATTTTTTAGTACAGAAAAGAATAAACATGTTATTTTTGTTTATTTCATTATTTTTTTTAGACAGGGTCTCTCTGTGTAGTCTTGGAGTTAGCTATGCAACTATGTAGATCAGGGCATCCTCAAACTCTGCCTTTGCCTCCTGAATTATACTGTTAAAGGAAAGTTATATATTAAAGCAACAAGGTAACACTGTTTTGCAATGCCAGCATTGAATTCAAGCTATTGCTTCATAAACTCTACTACACACCCATGGTCCTACACCTCTTCTCCTTTATTGAATTTCAATTTTTTGAGACAGTCTTACTATGTAGTTCTGGACTGAACCTGCTTTATTTCCCAAGTGTTAGGATTGTTGATGTATGATTATCTTAATTTGAATGAGAGAAAATTCCTCCCAATTCTAATACTTTTTTTAAAGATTTATTGTATTCATATGAGTACACTGTAGCTGTGTTCAGGCACACAGAAGAGGGCATTGGATCCCATTACAGATGGTTGTGAGCCACCATGTGGTTGCTGGGAATTGAACTCAGGACCTCAGGAAGAGCAGTCAGTGCTCTTAACCACTGAGCCATCTCTCCAGCCCTCTAATACCTTTTAAAATGGGATTCAACCTATAAATTGTGCAGGTCATTTTGTATCTCTCTTTTTTTGGTGGAGGGGGTCGCTTAATCCCTCAATGGCACTTCAGTAAGTCAGACTTTGAAGCTAGGTATGGTGATGCCTATAATCCCAGCACTCAGGGATTAGAGAAGGATGGAGGATTGTGAATTTAAGGCCAAATCTTGTCTCCAAAAACAAGAGTTGGGGGTGTAGGCTTTCTTTGTCTTCATTTTTTTTCTTTTTCCTTTCCTTTTTTAAATACGAAGAAACCAAGACACAATTGGGTGGTTTGGTGCTGGAGAGAGATGGCTCAATGGGTAAGAGGTTCTGAGCTCAATTCCCAGCAACCATATGGTGGCTCACTACCATCTGTATAAGATTTGATGCCCTCTTCTGTTATACATGAAGACAGAGCAGAGTATATTGATTGATTTGGGTTTTGTTTTGTATAGGACAGGATATTGTTCTCTAGCCCAGCTAGTCTACAGCTCTGTTAATTAGTCAGATGATTTAGGGTTAAAGTGAAGGAGTTTGTGATGCCATTTGATTGATGGTGATTGTTACTTTGTAAGTCATGTTAATCTGTGAACTATGACTGTTTTGTGTTAGCTTTCTGTTGCTATGGAAAAGGAAAGTTTTTTTGGGTTTTTTTTTTTTTTTTTTTTTTTTTTTTTTTTTTTTTTTTTTTTTTTTTTTTTTTTTTTTTTGTTTTGTTTTTGTTTTGTTTTGTTTTTGACTTACCAGGTCCATCATGGAAAGCCAAAATAGGGACTCAAGGCAGGAAGCTGGATGGAAGTACTGAAGCAGACCACAGATCAGTGTCTCCTGCCTTTATCTCTAGCTTGCTCAGCCTAACTTATAAGTCCATATAAGTGACATTCATACTGGGCTAGGGCCCTCCCATCCATATCAGTTAAAAGAATGTGCCCCATAGATAATGTGCATAGACCAATTAATTGATGGAGGCAGATTCTTTAGTTTCCCTTTTCCTAGGTAACTTTATGTGTCAAGTTAAGGAAGAAAACAAAAACCTAGCCAGCGTAGTAATTGATGCCTGTAATTGCACTTTGTTTATAGAGTTACACTTTTTTTTTTAAACCTTGCAGCATAATTCGGGTAATTAGATTCTACTCTTGTATCAAATATTTGGGAAAGTTAAAAATATAGTATCATACTGAGTGATAGTTGAAAGAAATTATGGAAAGTGCTTCAAAGCCATGCTTCTATTAATTACTACCTTATTTCTTTCAGATTTCATATTTCAAGTGCTTGCAAAGAATATCAAGTCTATGTCCATGCCCTGTCTGATGCTCGATGTGTGTTTGACATGGCTGTAAGTTCTCTAATTCTCCTGCTCTCAACCAGGGTGTTAGCTAGTATGAATTAATTGTTTAAAATTAGTTGATAGCACACATAATTTGAAGCGTTTCTTAGATTTCGTGAAGATTTGCTTGCATGTATGTATGTGCACCATGTTGCCCCCAAAGGTCAGAGCTCCTGGAACTGAACCCAAGGTCCTCTGCAGGTAGCAAGGTCTCTAACCACTGAGCCATCTTTCTAGTCCTGCATACCTGATTTTTAATCATTTTAGTCTATTTTATGGTTTTTTTCCAGGCAGAGTTACTCTATATAGCCCTGGCTGTCCTCTAAACTGCCTGACTCTGTGTCCCAGTGCTGGGATTCAAGGTGTGGGTTATCACACCTGGCTCCTTGTTTTTAATACTAGAAAGATCAAGGATTCCATACAATAAATAATGCTTTAGGTGGGCAAAAGGATGAAGTGGAAATTTAATGAATGTCTTGCACAGGCAAGATCAAGGAGACAAAATAATCTCTTCCTGGTAGTAACAGTCAAAAAACCCGAGTTTTGATAGCAGACACCTGCTAGTAACTTGAGTACTCAGAAAGCTGAGGCCAGAAGGCGAGGGCAGCCTCCATAAAGATTTTGTCTGGAAAGGAAGTGTAAAGCTGGCTATAGAATAAGCAACAAAAAATTTTAAAAGAAAACTAAAAGTCAGAAACTAGGAAGATGGGATTTATATTTTCATATACCTTACAATTTGAAAACTGAGGTTTCTGTCTCTAGGGGGAGTTTGGCTTTACAATGAACATGTTAGACATCGGTGGAGGCTTCACAGGAACTGAAATTCAGCTGGAAGAGGTAAATTTTTTCAGGCATTGGCTACATTGTGATAATCTGCATTCTTTTGGGTACATAATTGGTGGGTACCTAGACCAGAATTTCTATAGTAATATAAACAGGAAACTAGACCTAGTTACTTTAAAGTTTGAACTTCTATGAACACTACAAAATCATAAAGCCATGCTTGTGGATTTGTGATGTCCTAAGCATCAAATTCAATCTCATAAGCTAGGCAAGTAAGTATTCAGCTACTGAGCTACGCCTATAGGTCATAAATGTATGTATGTTTGAGTTGTATTTTTTGTATTAGATGTCTGTCACATATGAGCTCCCAACTTAATAGCAAGATGCATATCACTCCTGCCTTGATTCTGTAATATCTAGAAGCTGTGAATTTTATTTTTGTTTGTACTAATTAAGTACAGTATTAGAATTGATTTTATTTTTTAATTAATGCTATTGGAATTGTTCCAAATAGGTTTATGTAAAAGCTTGCTTAATTGAAAATTAAAGTCGGGATTGAATAGTTTTCTTAGGAAACTTTTAGTAGCTTTTCAACCTAGAATTCTATAGTCCAGTATTGAAATTTAATTCTATAATTTGAACCCCATAGGTTAATCATGTTATCAGTCCTCTGTTGGATATTTACTTCCCTGAAGGATCTGGCATTCAGATCATTTCCGAACCTGGAAGCTACTATGTATCTTCTGCATTTACGCTTGCAGTCAATATTATTGCTAAGAAAGTTGTTGAAAATGATAAATTATCCTCTGGAGGTAAGTTATAAAGTTGATTCCGTGTTTTAGAGAAAACTTCATGTTGTGATTTTTACTCTAAAAGCCTGTATTTTGTGGTTTTGTTAACATTCCTCTTGTCTTGGGTGGAGAATCTACCTCATACTTTACTTCAGGGGTAGAAGAATTCTTTAAATCTCCCTTCAAGTCAAACAAACAAAAGCTGGCCTGTGTCATTGTACAAATACATTAGTAAACATTATTTCACTGTGGAATAATCTTCCATAGAACAGCTGCCTTTCACTACTGTTCTTTACTGGTTTTCCCTTTTTCTTAGAATTCAGTCCAGCATATTTTACTCGTGTTTTTTTTCCCTCTCTTAAGTCGCTGTGTAGCTAAGTTTCCTTCTGTTGGGATTGCAGACATGGACCACACAGGCCTCTGTGTGCTTTTGGTGCACAAGGTGTTGGGGCCCATTGTTCTTTCTTTCCAGTCTCAGTCAGTACTATATTGACTCATTTTCTCCATGGAGCCCTGGCTTATTTTTCTGGTGGGGAGAATTTTAAAACCTAAGAAGGGAGTATTGATTCTATTGAGAGTAGGATTCCTATGTATTGAGTAAGTTAAGGTGTGTTTGTTTGCTGTTTTTAAATTCATCTTTTTATTTCAATAGAAAAAAATGGGAGTGACGAGCCAGCCTTCGTGTATTACATGAATGACGGTGTTTATGGTTCTTTTTCGAGTAAGCTTTCTGAGGACTTAAATACTGTTCCAGAGGTTCACAAGGCAAGTCTGATTCCCAGAATGTGTTTCAAAACAAAACAAAAAAAGCAAACCTGCTGGGTGGCTGAATGGGGAAGACATATACATGGCAACTTAAGAGATCCACGCAGGTTGTCCTCTGACTTACAGTCATGCAGTCTCAACGCTCTGAGCCTCACAAGTACACACACACACACACACACACACACACACACACACAGGGGAAATCAATGTAACTTGAGGTCAGAGTCCATTCTCATTATGTACAAGGACCTGGATTCAGCTGCCAGGAATCCTACCTCCTTAAACCTTGTCTATTCAGCATGTTTTTTTTTGTTTGTTTGTTTTGTTTTTTTTTTTCTTTTCTATTTTTCAGAGCTGGGGACCGAACCCAGGGCCTTGCGCTTGCTAGGCAAGCGCTCTACCACTGAGCTAAATCCCCAACCCCTCAGCATGTTTTTATTTTGAGTGTTTTCCCTAGCACTCATGTCCTGGTCTTTTCAGTTTATCTCCTTGTTGTGGAGTTGATGACAGTAATTGAGACTTATGTTTTATTTACCCTTGACTTTCCATGGATATAAGAGATTTAAGAAACCGAAACTGCTTTTTACTCATCTACAGATTCAATACCTTAAATAAAGAATTTGACAAATTTTCTTTTTCTACAGAAATACAAGGAAGATGAGCCTCTGTTTACAAGCAGCCTTTGGGGTCCATCCTGTGACGAGCTTGATCAAATTGTGGAAAGTTGTCTTCTTCCTGAGCTGAGCGTGGGAGATTGGCTTATCTTTGATAACATGGGAGCAGATTCTTTCCACGGACCGTCTGCTTTTAGTGACACTCAGAGGCCAGCTATTTATTTCATGATGTCACTCAGTGATTGGTAAGGTGGTTTTATCGAGAAACAGATGGGATATGTGAGTGACAGTTTAGATTTGCTCTGATACCTTATGTAACAAACATGCAAAACTTAAAGTACTAAGAAAAACTTTCAAATGATCATTTCATGTAAATTTCACAGAATTACAGATAAAAGTAACAGTTTTCTTTTTGTTTTGTTTGAGACAGAATCTCTACATATATAATCCTGGTTGTCTCGTGGGGGTGGGGGTGGGCGGGTGCATGCACACACACACACATATTCATTCATTCTCTCTCTCTCTCTGGCCTTGAACTCAGAGACAGCATCCTTCTAGGATTGATTAAGTCTGTTGGAATTAACAGCTTGTGTGGTCACACCCAATAATGGTTTCTTCTTAATGTCTGTTCAGCCTTTTCAGTAGAAGTAGATAAGTCTTAGGGCTGTGGAGATGGCTGCCACCCAGGCAGCTGAATTGGGGTGACCCTAGTATGGAGTTGAGTGGTAAGAAAAAGGGCAGAAATGGGTGGGTCCCTGGAGCTGGCTGACTAGCCAGTTTTAGAGCTTTAGCCTCAGGATAGAGACCCTGTCTCAAAAAGATGAGGTGGAGAGCAATTGGAGAAGATACCAGAGGATGACTGCTGACCTGGAACACAAACTCTAACATACGTGCTTCCTGTCCCTAGTAGATACTCTGCCCTCTCCCCATTTGTGTTTGCCCTTGTATTCCTGTATGTGGGCATGTGAAAAATGCACTGTTCCTACACAGACTCACATCTCCAGTCAGTGAACTGAGCTTCTTCCAAGCCACCTAACCCTTCCTAGCAGTGGGTTTCAGAGATGTATTATCAGACTTACATGGCAAGTGTTCACCAGCCTAGAAGTAGACCGTGTTCTAGGCGGGACTAACCTGTTTCATTGCTTTTTTTATGATGTTTTGTTTTATTTCTTCATAAATACAGGTATGAGATGCAAGATGCTGGAATTACTTCAGATGCAATGATGAAAAACTTCTTCTTTGCACCCTCTTGCATTCAGCTGAGCCAAGAAGACAACTTCTCCACTGAAGCTTAAACAGGCATTAACGCTTCTTTAGATCTGAAGTCGCAGGTTAAGCTTGTCTGGTCTACATTCCAGTGTGGGGAAAAATTCAATCAATCTTTATTCTGTTAATTTTCTTGGAAACAAATTCATAGTAATAGCTGTTTGGGACCAGACAAAATCAGCTTTCATCTATAATTCATTGGGGGTAATAGGGGATTTATTTAGATAATGTATCCAGATTTAAACATACCAGTTTGACCCACCCCTTAAGCGTTTAAAATAAAATATGCAACAAAATGGATGACTTAGTGGAGATGGAAGCCCATTAATTGGGTTCCCCATCAAATCGTTTACATACAAGTACACAGTTTTTATAATAAGGATTCCTGTTAAAAGTCTTGTAAAGTTGATGTCTTTCACCCAGATCTATCACATGTGAGTGGAAGACCAGTGTGACTTCATTAGATACGTTTAGTGTATTTAGAGTGTGTAAATTTGTGCTTTGGACTGTAGTTTAATAAATGTAAAATTGCATCATAGTATTTGTTGTATTTGACCTAATGTAACCTTGTATGATTGCAATAAAACTTTGTGTAGATTTTACCATTTTTTTCAGGCTAAAACTTTGGGAATGGGGCTAGCTAGCAAAGGTAGTTTTGAACTAGTTGTGTGTATGGTCTGTTTTGAGAGTTAGTTTTCTTTATAGTCCATTTAAGTTTGGTTTGGCTCAATATACTTTTTAGTTATTTAATTAGTAATTTAAGTAAAAGTGTTTGGTAATCATTGTGAAGTTCAGATTCATTATGGAGAGTCGATGTGCAGTAAGCATGATGTTTAACAATTTTAACACCAGAAAATGTTAATCTTGCATAAACCAATTGTAATAATAATAGGTGTTTCTGTATAGATAGGATGCATAGAGTACCTTAGTAAATCTTTGAATCACAAATCTTTTGGCTGATAGAAAAGATTTTATTAAACACTGAAAACTTGGTCGGGGATGGGGAGAGAGACTGCAGAAGACTGCAGAACCCTAACCTTAAAGAAGGGCTATGTCTATTTCCAGCATCCTGATGCCCCTTCGCACAGACATTTAAATCGAGAGGGCTTTGGGGTGGTGAAGCACACTTTCTTCAATTTCTCACTTGTAATGGTATCAAATTGCAATTTTTTTGTTGTTGTTGATCTTGGTTTGAACCTAGTCCCTTAGTTTCTTGTTAATTCCCATTTGTTCAAGCTTAGTAATTCTTCCTTCGTACTAAAGCTTGGTGGTGGGGGGGGAGGAGTTAGCTTCACTAACCTGACACTGTTGCCAGGAATTTTGGCTTTGTTCACTGCTAGTGTGTTAGTCCTAAGTCTCAGAATCACAGAAGTAATGAGACAACTTACAGGGGTCACTTTTCCTACCTTACTCTATGTTCACAAGTGGAATTCCTATCCTCCAAGAGGAAATGTGACTTCACTTTGGTGCCAATGGACAGGAAATTCTACCTGTGCTACATAGGAGAAGTGTGGGATACACTTGAATAGCTGGATTTTACACCTTGATTTCAAGGTGGAAAGAAATTGATCATGAATCTCTAATTTCAAATCAAACCAGTAGGTGCTTAATATTTTTGATTTGAATATTGCCCACTTGAATATCATGGGTTCTATTAATTATAAGAACAACTAAGGACCCCAGTCCACTGTCATCTAGTTGCCCTTGGACTTTTTTCCAAGGTATACTATGGGGTTTATGCAAAATTTGAAGCTACCATATGCATTGTTGTGGTCCAGGAATGCCAAAACTTAAAGCGTGGTACAACCCGAGTCCTTGGCCTGACTGTACAGGCGAGGTCTCTGTGGCATCAGTTTTGCCGTCTGCATAGGAGAAAGGTTGTATGTAACACAGCCCGGAATTGCTATCTCACATGTGAATGATAGGTAAACATAAGAATGTCTGTATTGTTTTTGAAGACTGTTTGCCATAAATCTAAAGTCAAACCTATGTATTTCAATTTGGTATGCTTAAGAATAATTAATGTAAAATCTTTTTATATGATATTGTAATCTCAGTTCAAATTTAATTGCAAATATAAAACCCAAATGATTTCTATATATAGTAAATTGAACTGTCAAGGTAACTTGTGTGTGATTCTGAATACACAGATACAATGTTTTTATTCCTCATGCTTTACTTTGATGGCTTCTATCATGAAATAGACATGAAATTTTATGAATTAATTCTGTGTATACTGCCCATGTTCTTTCAGAATCTATTAGATGTAAAGTGATCTGGGAATTGCCTAGCACAATGAAGCTTTTGATGAGTGGATATTCATAGGACCACCTTTTAAACCTGGGCGAAGATGAATCATTATTTAGTATAAATTTAGATTAAAAAAAAACCAACATAATTACTAGACTGTTTGGCCTGCTGAAATGAAAATCATCCCTCAGTTGTTTACTACTGGGTGGTATGACAGGAATTTTATTCTTAGTATTTTCCCAGGATGTATTGTTTAGGTAATAGAGTAGTGTATATAGCCTTGTGGGTAAAAGAGGTAGACTGATTTCGTCTTGTCTGTATCTAACCCTGCTTCTGGCACTTGACTGTTCTAGCAGAGGCAGACACCTAGCCTTTGTGTACTGGTAACGCTGTGCACAGGAACCAGTGGGTCCTCACAGTTGCTGAGGTCAGCTCACTGGGAATTGTAGTAGTTGCTTTGTCTGACAAATGATTGAAATGACAGGAGTCATCGTATACTCTTCCCTTTTGCCCTGGCCTACTGTACATTGCTGCCACATAGCTGATTGAATAACATTAACTGAGCTTTATCTGAAAGTGCTGTCATTTAACCAGTCTCGCCTAACAGCCAGCTAGGCAGTATGTCGTACAAGCTTGCACTGCAGCTTTCACAGTGCGGGTGAGCCTGTCTGGGAATTAAAAGTTCCAGCTGGATTTGGGGTAGATGCTGTTTGTTGTTGGAAATCATAGTTCAGCCTGGCCTGAAAACTACTGTGTAGCCTCAGACCTGGAAGTTAATCTTAGTCTCAGCCTCCTGAGTGGGATAACAGAAGATGTGTACTACCATACCAACAGAAAAACTGCTCTGAACTGGCATTTGCTAGACATGAATGAGGTTTTTTGTTTGTTTTGTTCTAAATTTTGGTTTGTTTGAAAAGTCTTAGTAAGTAGCTTTAAAGATGGCTATTTCCAATCAATTAGTTTCCTTTGAGGAAATAACTGGAAAAGCCAGACTAGAAGACATCCAGCCCTAAGGTATAACCAAACTACCCTTTTACAAGAAGACAGCGCCTATGTGTGGTGGATGCCTGCAGTGTAAAGTGCTGTGCATGTAATTCCCTAGCCATGGAGAAAACAGCAGGTGTGTGCAGTTGATGTCCCTTTAGTAGAAGGCCTCAAAAGGCAGGATGTTGAGCTAAGCCACACTTCACTTCCACCAAACCAGGGAGTTGTCAGTGCTAAGACCATACTGGGGCTCAGTAAGTTGCCCATTAGGAGATATTTCTCAAGTATCTGATAACCCTTGTATCTGAATGGGTTTTAGAGATCCAAATAGCAGCCAGGAGTGTAATTTGTCAACTGCAAGGAAAAACTGCCCCAGCCAACTAATTAGTGAAAATGTCATTATTGTGAAGTCTGCTGTTGCCAGCGATGGGCCATCTGGTAGCATTCTTGAAGACCAGCAGGATAAGAGGGTTTGATGGGCTTTAAAGGTCTGACACTGTCAGTAGCACCCTGCATGAAAAATTATTTCCCACTCCACAGACTGTTGATAGGGGGAGGGTGGTGGCAGCCATGCAGTTGTGGGACCTGGTGCCTTCAACCTCTCAGGGTGTGCGGCTGCCTGTGGAGGTCATGACCCTTGGAGGAGGTCTCTTTACTTGTTGGTCACAGACATCCAGCTCAGGAGAGGGAAATGGATGTCAAGGATCAGCTCTCTAGTCTAGATAAACAGCAAGGCCTAGGTTTAGAGAAAGACACTTCTTTGTCAACGTGGATGCATATACTCAATGCTAACTTCTGGCTTCACAAGGCATATACATGCAGGGCTTTTTAAATATAAAAATACTCAGTTGTAGCAGCTTTAAATCCCAGTACTCTGGAGTCAGAGCTTGAGGCCAGCCTGAGCTACAGAGTGAGTTCTAAGACAGCCAGAGCTTCACAGAAACCCTGGTCCAAGCATAAAAAAGGAAGTAGGAAAGAGTGAGTGTAATTAGTGCCATGTAGTAGATGGAAGGAACAGGCTCATCGCAGTGACACATATATACAGCAAATACATAGTTGAGGCTTTGATCACCAAATCATGTAAGGAAGAAACTAGCATAGGTAAATCTCTGTCCCCGGTGAACCATCCTAGGCTACATAGCTCCTTCCAACCCAGTCTTAACTACACAGAATGTCAACAGAAAGCAAGAATGAACAAGTAATAAGCCAGTGACAGAGGAGCGGGCTTTAAACGTTATATACAAAACTAGCTGGACGTGGTGTGTGCCTTTAATCCCAGCACTGAGGAGACAGAAGCAGGTGGATCTCTTGCGTTTAAGGCCAGCCTATTCTACAGAGTGATTTTAAGACTGTCAGGACTAAATAGAGAAGCCATGTCTCGGGGAAAAAACAAAAACAAGAAATCTATGGCTGATAATTTCACTAGATGGCGCTCCTAGACCACATTGGTACAGCACATAGACCTGTGTCCTATGGGTCCTTTGTAAAGTTGTTTTACTAATATGTCTCGGTGCCCTGCCTTTTCCTGTCCTTTTATTTGTTCCATGTTTTTGAGTGTCATGCAAAGGAAGATTTCGGTCTCACTCCTCCCTGCATCCCAAAAAACATATCCCAAGTAGCAATATCTGTTGCAAGTCCAGATTACAAACAAAAGTTAGAAGCAAGAACTCTCTGGGAACTCAGCTGTACTGAACCACAGAGGAAGTTTAGGAAGGTGTCGGGGGTCTGAAACAACTAAGCAGAGGCTTTAAAAGTCAAGCCTAAAAATGAAAAAAGGTTTGTGTTCTGTGGCTGTGGGAATTGTTTGCAAAGCAAGAAATAGCTGGCATTGTTCATTGAGTGAGGGAAAGGGGAATCCGGCTGATTAATTCAGGCAGGCAGACTGTATGGCCGTGTAAAAGTCCTTCGACTTTGGTAGGAGCAGGCAAGTCAACAGGATTTGTAGGAGACCAAGTCTCCAAGAGAGTTGGAGGCAACCCTCTTCTACAAAGTAAATTCCAGGGTAGCCAGGCCTATACAGAAGAAACCCTGTCTTAAAATATTAAAGTTTTTTTTTTTTAAATAATGTTTCCTATATTGTCTAGACTGGCTTTGAACTTTTGGACTTAGGCCATCCTATATAATTAGCCTATTGTGTGACTGGGCCTATAGACATGTAAACATGGAACCCACTCACTGTCAGGTCTGATTTCTCTCTTACTGTGTGTCCCTCTCTACCATCCTAAGATTTTCCTTTGCCCTACTCACTCCTGTAATTGTCTTCTTGAAACTGTATAGTCTGCAGTTAGTGCCATCTGCTCCCTGCTTAGTCTCTTCTAATCTACCACCCAGCAGCTTGTACATGCTTGAGCCAAGCATTGAGCCACGTTCTCAACTCATTTTGAAAGGTTGAATGCAATGGTATTACCTTTTCCCTATCCACTCCTGGTTCAGGGCCAGTAGGCAATGGGAGTGCTCAGTTAGCATGTGCAGGGCCCTGTGCTTAGCATCCATTGCCACATAAATAGGGCGCTATTGATGCATACTTGGATCCCTAAGAGGACAAGAGGGAGGATCAGAAGTTCAAGGGCATCCTCTACTACATAGAAAAAGCCAGTCTTAGCTACATATGTCTTTGAAAAGCAACATATGCTGGGGTCTTTGCCTGGTCAAGAGCTTTTTCTGGGGAATTGGCAATTGCACTGAGATGTGAATGAAGTACCAGAGTAAGGCAGAGGGAGAATTCAGAGGTACTGTAAGCACTAAAGCCCTGGGGTGGGGATTGAAGAGTCTTTGAAAGTCAATGCCATGGTGTGTAGAGACGTAGCAGTCATCATTAAGGACTCAGCAATCCTGTCTTAGAGACTGTTCCATTGCTGTGACAAAACACCATGGCCAAGACAACGTATGAAGCATTTAATTTGGTGTTCACCGTTCCAGAGGATTAGAGTCCATATTTATTAGGGCAGGGAGCATGGCAGCAGACAGGTGGGTGGCATTGAAGCAGTAGCCAAGAGCTCACATCTTGATCCACAAGCACCAGGCAGAGGAGAGAAAGGCTAATGAGAAACCAGAAAGCCCATCCCTAATGACACCTCCAACAAGGACAGACCTAATCCTTCCCAAACAGTTCCACTTGCTAGGAACTAAGCATTCAAATATACAAGCCTATGATCCATCCTCCTTCAAACCATCACAAAGCCTTCCCATGGATGTCCAGCTTTAACCTAAAAGAGATGCATGGTGGTTGAAATCCAGTGAGAGTGATAGGAGGAGGAGAAACATTGAGTCTGGAGATGGGGCAAGTAGTCACAAACATTGCTATAGGAACTGCACCACACATCACTTCAGTAGCCTAAATTGCTTGCTTCTCATTCTCTGTGAGGCATCCTAGAAGTGTCATGTAGAGAGACATGCTTGCTGTAGCATTCTCCTTTAAGCATCCTAACAAGGCTGGGCACAAACATCCTCTCCTAGATAGAGAAAAATGAGGAGTCATGAGAGGGTGCATGAAGACATCCCCTATAGGGAACTTGTGATGTCCTTGTGAGTGTGTACTGTGTGACATGGTAAAGCCATGTCAAGGACCAATGTCTCAGAGTGGCAAAGCCTTCTCAAGTGAGGCTCGGGATGGCAAAGCCTTCCTCTGGTTAACGAGGAAATGTTGACTGTATGCAGAAAACAGTCACTGTAGCCTCCACTCTCCATCCCACTCTGCCATGTTCACAGCCTGACCAACTGTTCCCCTACAGAGATGACTCCTGCTGAGATTAGCTGCCTCCTTGTTTAGATATATATAACCTATATGACCTATTAAACCCTGCCTTGTTTATCTGACTAAAGTAACTCCTTGTACAGTTGCATGCTATCACATATGATAAATATGTTGAGCTTCCAGGATCCTTTGACCTCCATCAGAGCCCATTCCCAGCTTGTCTATGTGTCCATGTGTTTGCCCTTTCTTCACTCCCTCCTTGCCCTTACAGTTCTAGGACCTCAGGCCATGCCAGAACTTGGTATCTTCCCACCTCAAGAGTAGCAGCTAGCATTGCTCGCTATTTATAAATTACCCATCTCCTGTAAGTAAGCAGTTAACCTACATTCCTGTATAACCTCAGGAAATGCACTGGCTCACCATGCCAGACTTGGATAGGTTTATTTGATCTGTTAGTGCTGTACCTGGGGTGAATAGACATCTGTTGATGTGTCCCTAGAACCCAAACAGGGCACCCAGAGAGGACATAATAACTAAAGATGCCTTGGGCAACCAAAGCACAGCAATCAAAAGATGGAGTTGTCCGTGTAGGGAGGTCCATGGTGTCTATTTCTGAATGGTAGAGTGACATGCCTCCTTGATAAATGGAGGCCTGCCACATGAGCTCTGGGGATTTTGTAATATCTGTAACGTGTGTATGGGAGCGGATTATAAGCAGGTGTGGCATCTGTGTTGCGGTCTTTGCTGTAGGAGATAAAGGCATGCAACTGAGGCTGAAGAGTTTGCCCTAAAAGAGCTCGCTTGATGTAGTGATGCACAAGAGAAGACATGCAGATGCTGATGTCTGCGCTGGCCTCTGGATTGGCTAGGGGGAAGGAGGCGGGGCCGGAGGTGTCAGTTTGCTGTTTTTATCCTTAGGGGGTTCTTAGGTTTGCAGGGTGGGAATACAAATTAGAGCTGGGCTAGCCCTTGCTATCCAAAATCCGGAAACCTAGGGGAAGAACTGGACAGTCAGAAGGGAGCCCCTCCCTCAGGCCAAGCTCTCAGTGAGAGTACAGGATTCTAACAACCAGGGAGACACTGTTCACATTGTCCTTTTTCTTTTCTTTCTTTTCTTTTTTCTTTTTCTTTCTTTCTTTTTTTTTTTTTTTTTTTTTGAGACAGGGTCTTTATTATATAACTCTGCAGACAATGCTGGCCTTGAACTCACAGAGATCCTATCTCTGCTTCCCCCAGTAAAGAGTGCTGGGGTTAAAGACTTGTGCTGCCCAGCAGGAAAGAGTTTCAAACAAAATGTGAAAGACCCTCTTGCAACATAATTAGTAGGCTATAGGACCTAGGAGTGGATGGGATCCGTGTGAGCCCTGTGGTAGTGAAGAACCTAAGAACTAAGGCAGCATAATCTAAGGCAATCTGAAGGGAAATTAATTTGTCTTTGATGGGCCGGTTCATGTGAGCTGTTGTGCTTTGAATGAGAAACGTCCCCATAAGCTGAGGCATTTGAACACTTGGCCCCAGTTGCTGGTGCTGTTAGGTTTAGAAAATGTGTCCTTGCTGGCAGAAGTGTGTCACTGGGGTTGGGTCTTGAGAGGACATAGTTTTACCCAATTCCAGTTCACTCTTTCTGCTTTGTGCTTGCAGTTGACAGTGTGACCTCTTAAGTTTCGGTCAGCCCCAACACACTCCTTCAAGCTGTCCCGGTCATAGTGTGTTGTCACAGCAACAGAAAGTAACCTACACAAGTGTACAGACACTTGGTTGTCACGAACTCAAGTCCCCATGGATATCAGGGACTGGAGACACTGAAGGAAGGACAGGCTTTACTGTGGGCACTATGTCCCCATCAGGTGGTGGCTGTGGTATTTGATGGCCAGTCACTGGTCCTGATGGGACTGCTTTTATAGGAGAATTAAAGAATTTACAGACTGGTGAAATGGCTCAGCAGGTAATGGCACTAGCCGCTAATCTTGACATGAATTTTATTCCTTGACTCACATGGGGAAGGGAGAGAGCCAACCCCAGTGAATGACCCCCCTCTCATGCACTATGGCATGGAGAAATGTGTTATTTTTCAAAGCAATTTAATTCAGCAGGGACCTTAGGGACTTTATGGAGCCATTAGTAGCTTTGCTGAGTCCAAAGGTAAGTCATGAGCTTTACAAGGTAGAAAAGGTTCTGGCAGGTTGGAATGGTTTAGACTGGCATGCAAACCAGGTTTATACAGAGCTCTGCTGTAAGGGGGAGGCAGGCAGGGCAAACGTGGCGAGACTTGTGTTGAGTCAGAATTCCTAAAGAAAATGTTGACAGAAAGCCAGACGAGCACTTGTGAGCCTCTCTCCCACCTGGGCAAACGTTAATAGGGTTATGAATGATAGAACAGAGCAGCTCAGAGGGTGACGTCTCTGTGTATGCTGTGTTGGGGAAAGGCAACTGTCCAAGAGGAGGCTGTGTACACGTCTCCCCTGCAAGAAAATGTGCTGGGGTGGAGATTGTTCACTCAATTCCAGGGCCTTCCCAGCAGCCAATGTAGCCAACGGACAGGCTTAGCCAGTCCAGAGTCTGTCAGTCGCTGGGAGCCTGAAGCCTAACCCTACTCTTGCCTCACTCTGGCAGGATACATAGAGCAAGCTTCTAGTCCTGAGCGCCTCAGACAGGGGAGGAATGAGGCAGGGCCCTAGCACATGAACCTAGAGTAGCTGATGGAGAACAATTGCATCAGAGTTGAATGAAGTAATGCATTCTACCAACGCTATTCTTTATAAAGATAGGCTTTTATTTTTATTTACTTTCAATTTTTATTATTAAATTATTTACACTGCCCCCCTTCCCAGAGTTCTTCCCCCATCACCTCTCCCCTTTGCCTCTGAGAGGATGTTCCTCCCCCACTCACCAACCCCCTTATTTTTATTTATTTTATTTTGTTTTTATCATTATGCTGTTTTGCTTAAAACACAAGTGTGTATTAAACAGTTGTAGCTGTGCTAGAATTTTTAACTAATTTTTATTGGATTTTTTTAAATTTTACATTTAAAATGTTATCCCTTTTTCTGGTTTCCCCTCCAGAAACCCGCTATCCCATCCCCCTCTCCCTGCTTCTCTGAGGATGCTCCCTCACCCACCTACCCTCTCCCTCCCACCTCCCCACCCTGACATTCCCCTACACTGGGACCTCAAGCCTTCACAGGACCAAGGGCTTCTCCTCCCATTGATGCCCAGCAAATCCATCCTCTGCTACATACGTGGATAGAGTCATAGGTCCATCCCTGTGTACTCTTGGGGTGGTGGTTTAGTCCCTGGGAGCTCTGGAGGGTCTGGTTGGTTGATATTGTTCTTTCTATGCAATTGCAAACTCCTTCAGCTACTTCAATCCATTAACTCCTCCATTGGGGACCCTGTTCTTAGTTCAATGATTGGCTGTATTTGTCACATCTGTATTTGTCAGGCTCTGGCAGAGTCTCTCAGGAGACAGCTATATCAGGCTACTGTCAGCATGCACTTCTTGGCATCTACATTATGTCTGGGTTTGGTGTTTGTATATATATGAGATGGATTCCCCAGGTGGGGCAGTCTCTGGATGGCCTTTCCTTCAGTCTCTGCTCCACACTTCCTCTATATTTCCTGTGAGTATATTTGTTCTCCCTTCTAAGAAGGTCTAAAGCATCCACACTTGGGTTGTCCTTCTTGAGCTTCAAGTGGTCTGTAAATTGTATCTTGTTATTTCAAGCTTTTGAGCTAATAACCACTTATACCATGTATGTTCTTCTGTAACTGGGTTACCTCACTCAGGATGATATTTTCTAGTTCCATCCATTTGCCTATGAATTTCATGAAACCATAGTTTTTAATAGCTGAGTAGTACTCCATTGTGTAGATGTACCACATTTTCTATATCCATTCCTCTGTTGAAGGACATTTGGGTTCTTTCCAGCTTCTGGCTATTATAAATAAGGCTGGTATGAACATAGTGGAGCATGTGTCCTCGTAATATGTTGGAGCATCTTTTGGGTATATGCCCAGGAGAGGTATAACTGGGTCTTCAGGTAGTACTATGTCCAATTTTCTGAGGAACCTTCAGACTGATTTCCAGAGTGGTTTGTACCAGCCTGCAATCCCATATTTTAATTTTTAATTGTGTGAATTATGTGCATCTGGGCATGACTTTGTGTATGTGATAGCTGAGAGCCAGAAGAAATGGAATTCCCCTGGAGCTGAAGTTACACGCAGTTGTAAGCCACTTGGCTGCTGGGAGCTGAGCTGGGATCCTCTGCAAGAGCCGAGTGTGCTCTTAACCACTGGGCCACCTAGCCCCAGGCGTCGGCCTTTAAAGGAGACAATTGAGGCATGTGATGGAAGTGAGGGTTCTTTTGGTACACCCCTCCTTCCTGCACTGCATCTCCTTAGCTGCCGGATCCCAAGACCGAATGGCACTTGTTTGGAATGACGGGCTTTCAGACGTCCTACCCATCCTTTATACAAAGATTTCATTGCAGACGGAACACCAACCTCTGAGTGTGCTCAAGATCTAGAGAAGCATCTGAGGGCATGCAGGGGTCTAAAGGGGTAAGTTGGGAAAATCATCTGGCTCAGCACACAAGGATCAGACATATCTGTAAAACTCTTGCAACCTTTAAGGATGGGTAAAGTGTAGATGATGCCCAACAAGAGGACTGAGAAAAAAAAAACCCTTATGCCTAGTAATATTAGGTGTTTAAATGCAGAGCACCTTGAGTGAATAGGGAAGGCACACCAAGAAGCCATAAGATTAACTGAATGAAAATTCCAGTGTTGGGTGAATGGGTGAGCTGGGCAAGCCCCCGAGGCGCCCAAACAATTTGGGGATACTGCCATTCTTGTTGGCTGCATATGAGAGAAAAGTGTTAAAACCTATTACTGGAGATGTGGCACGTTTTGGCCGCACACTTTGGTCTGGAAGGGCCTGCCCAAGCTAGCGATCAGTTCGTGGAAAGTAAACCACGCCACCGCTGCTTTCTCTCAAAAGCCCAGAAGAGGGCGCGAGTGTCAACGTTAGTCCTAAAGGGAATCCAGAGGAAGGGGAAACCTGTGTTGGTCTACTGACTTCAGAGTGGCAGGCTGGGAGTGGAGAAGGCAGTTTGTCCACATTCCCAAACTCCAACTAAACCCTGCCCTTCAGTAACACCTAGCCAGAACTAGAACATGAGAAGCAAGCTGAACAGCTGGTTTTGGGTAAGGGCTTGGTCACACCATCTGCCTCTTCGTGGGCATGGAAGTTAGTGCAGGTCCACCTCTCAGTTCCAGACCGTGAAAACATTCAGGAAAACAAAAAGACTTCACTGTGAAAACCCATTTGTCCTGAACTGACATGCAGCTGGTTGCTGGCACGTATTTGCCCTACTCAGTGTGAACAGTCATACATTCTACTGTAGAAATGGGGCGTGTTTGATTACAGGGTGTTGGCCCAGACGCTGTGAGAAGGGCATCCAATGGTCACTGTGAACACTCCTCCATCCCGATCCATCTGGCCTCTAATTCTAGTTAACCTGGCCAGTGGGCCATTTTACTACCAGCTTTGTAGGTGCTCACAATCTGGGACCAAGGAACCACGTAGGCAGCATTAAGTATGGTAAAAAATGGTGGTCCTAGCTGGATAAGGTTTGATCCTGTTTCTATAGAAACAAATGTTTTTTGAGCATCCACAAGACTAAAAACGTCTCTGCATTCTTTCTAAACCAATCACCTAGGAGTGTCCGATGAATGACAAACACCTGTAATCTTAGCGCTCAGATGCTGAGTGGAGTAGGATCCAGAGTTCAAGGCCAGCCTGGGCTATATATGAGATGCTATATCAAAACAAGAATATACATAAAAATTTGTGGAGAGCTTCTTCTAGAAAAAAATAGGCATTATGACTTCTTCACATTTTAAAATGTCCTGCAGTGTACACGACTCGCTTTTCAATTCAGTTATTTTCTTCCTTTTTCCCTAAGAGGATGGGTACCCCCCCTCCCCAGTGGCTCTGGGTTAAGGTCTTCACCCGGTCTCTGCGTAGCTCCGAGGCTTCAGCAGCAGAGGGCGCTGCGCCCGCGGGCTCGGGGCGGGGCCGGGCGCGCTTTTCTCCCCAGCAACAGGGGCCCGCGCGCCGCTCGGGGGCGCGGCCTGGAGGCTTTCCCCAGCCCCGCCCCTCCCCGCCCTGCTGCCCCCGGAGCGCCCAGCTGGGGCGTTGCCTGCCTCTCCGCGACCTCGCCCCTGCCGACCCGGGCGGGGCAGGGCTGGGGACCACTCCGGTGCCCGCCCCCGGCGCAGCCTTCCCACGGGCTGGCCCAGCCGCAGCTGGCTCGCACTTTGGAGCCGGATGGGGAGACGTGACCGCCGAGATTCCGGCGCCCCAGGGACAGGCGGGGGTGGACGGGGGAGGTTGGACTTCTGGGCACCTGGGGCAGTTCGCGATCCCCTGGGAGGGGAAAGGGAAACGGGCGCCCCAGCTCCCGGCTCTGCGTCCCCGCGTGCATTCTCTAAAAACGAGCCTTCGGTTCCTCTTCCCGATTCAGAGCCTAGCCTGGGATGGGGGCCAGGCCACAGGTCCTGCCCAGAGTCACCGGAGGAGTAAGAATTCTTGCACTGTAATAGATTGACTTCATGCACTGCAGTAAATCTGACGGTGGGGGCTGAGCCCTACTTAACTTCCTAATGTACAAAATGAGAACCTGGATCACCCCGCCCACCCATCTACCGGGACCTGCAAATCCAAATCTGAATACGGAGAGGTTTTCGGAATGGGGGCGGGGCGGGGTTAGCAATCCCAATAACAAAATTACTAGAGTGTGTGTACCACCAGTTTCCGAGGAACAGTCTAGTTCTAACTAGGCATGGCACCACCTCTGCGTTTCCCTAAGGACCTTGACAGTTCACTTGTCCTCTACCCTCCCTACCCCTCTCACACCCTCAGGAAAAAAACTCTACTGTGGGCTAGCTGCTTTTCAACCACAGGCTTTCTTGAGTTTAACACCAACCCCCCTAGGATTAGGGATCTGTAACCAGCAAAGTCCCAAGACCTTAGAGTCAAAGGTCACAGAGTTGTTCCGTTTCTTTTAATGCTGCTGTTTCAGATCCCAATTCCAGCTTTTCCACTTGCTGCCCTACTATGGTAGTGTCCTACTAAGGTAGTGTCTCAGCTTGCTTCTTCAGCTGACAAATGGAGGCCACACTGCTTGGTTGTGACTGGATCTAGGACTCCTGAGAAATCCCCTCCTTTTGCAGACTCCCACGAGTCCTTTCAGTATTTATGTCAAGAAATTCTTCCTACAGTGCTTGACACTTGACACTGGGTGACCAGTGTCATCTGCCTTGTAGCAGCCTAACTCTAAGTCACATTTAAATATGACATTGATGTCTTAAGTCCAGTGAACAGGAAGTGGGGGGTAAATAAACAAAGGGAGGAATCATGCTAGATTGGGAGTCTCCGTAAAATTTCAAAATTTCTTAGTAAATCAAGATCAAGGGAAAATTGTCCAACCCTGTGCTTAACACTGATGGGGAACTCACCTCAAGATTCCCAGGCCCCACACTCCTCAGGTATGCATGGGGGTGTTATTCTCCCCCCCCCCCAGGTTCACAGTGGTAATCACTATCAGAAAGGTTAGCCTTCTTTTACCCTCCTTCCTGTTAGGACCTTCTGCCCCAGCGGCAGGACACGTGCATGGCAAAGACAGACCTCCCAGTCATGGGGACTCCAAATGCTCCTGTCGGCCTCCTAGACCCCGCCCCGTACCATCAGAGCAGAGCAGAGCAGAGCAGAGCAGAGCAGAGCAGAGCAGAGCAGAGCAGAGCAGAGACGAGACCAGGAGTCCAAAGGCCAAGAGATCCTGTTCTGAGTTCCAGGCTGACACATACAGACTTGGTGGCGACCCATGTCCATCAGTGGGTCTGTGAAACCACATTTCTAGAAGGGGGAGTCTCATGCTACACCTCTTCTGTTTCCCAAAGCACCTCTAAGTAATCCAAAGTGTTGGCAATTGAGACCTGCTGTGTGGGTCAGTACAGTGACTGAAGGACGGAATAGGAAAAGAATGTGAAGTCTGGACTGAAAAGGATCGATCTGCACTTGGCGCCAAGTCATAAGACGCCCAAGGCCAGGTTCCTTTAGCTGTGACTGAGCAGGACTGTGGGATTCTTGGAAGGGACCCATCTGGGAATGAGCATGACTACATGCCAGGCACAGTGGGCAGACCGCAGTCTGCTCCAGGTCCTTCTAGGCCACCGTGCCTGATTTTAAGTGCCACAGCTGTGCGGCTAGTCTGGAGCAGCTAATGCTCTGGGTTTTTCCAAGCAAGGGGGACTGCTTGCTGATTATAGAATTTACACTCCTGTTTTCTAGAGCGTCTAGGGTTTCCTTCAAGGTGTTTAGAATGCATTTCCCCCGTCTGGTCTGTCTACATCATTTCTACCAAAGCCCCTACCCTAACGCCAACCAACTAGAGTTACTGCGACTGTTTTCCACACAGACCCCACCCCTTCTCATGACTAACTCGGGTGCACATGTTACCCTGTATGCATGCCTGTGAAGTCCTATCTCATCTTGCTGTGCTGCCCTACTTGGGATGGAAAGCCTTGCACAGAGCAGCCTCAAATATCTTTAGAGAATTTGTCCCTGTTTAGGACAGGGTGGACACCAAACAGACGATCTCTCCAGATCCACACCCTTTTCTGAGAATTCTTTGACCCCTGGCTGCATTTCCTGAGTGCCACAGGGCCTTGCGGTCAGCCATTGACAGGAAAGATCTGGAGCCAGGCTTTGAGCCAGCAAGTGGTGTCCACAGACGCAGTGTAGCTTCCCTAGAGAGGGCTAGGGTAAGGGCGAGGCCAGGAAGGAAAGACTCCAGTCCCCGGTGCTGGTGTGGATGCTCTGCTCTTCCCCAAAAGACCTTCAAGTCCCTAAAGACCGAGCAACATCAGCGACCTCAGGTACCACCCCAGCCAGTGGACACCCAGGAACGGCTCTTCTGTCTTCTCTCTCTCTCTCTCTCTCTCTCTCTCTCTCTCTCTCTCTCTCTCTCTCTCTCTCTCCTCTGTCTCTCTGATCGCTCGCAGGAGGCGTGCTGCAGGTGGCTCAGGCAGCTGCCAGCCATGCAGCTCCCCACTCCATTGCTCGCCTGCGCCCCAGCTCTTTCTTAGGGGTTTTCCGGCTCCGGGAGCCCCAAAGCCACCCGGGGCGCGCACAGCTTTCTGATGAGTCAGCAGCAGCCGGGAGCTCCGGGCCACCGCGGGCATCTGCTCCGTGACGCACCGTGAGTCACGGGCGCCCGGGCAGCCGCAGCCCGCCAGCTTCGCTGCAGCGCCGCCCCCACGGCGCCCACCGGGCCGGGCGCCCGCACCCGCACCCGCACCGTGCCTCTCCTTGGCTTCCCCGCCGCGGCCGGGTTCCAGGCTGACATCAGACGCTGGCCGCCAGGCCACCCTCTGAGTCAACAGTTTCCGAAGCGCAGCCTGCTGCCAGGGGCGGGGGAGACGCAGCCTCCCGGGGAGGCGCGGCCCGCACCAGTCCGGCTGCGATGGAGGGCGGAGGTGGGAGTGGGTGGGGACTAACGGGGCCTTTACCAGAAGTCACGAGGCCGAGGGAGAAGGGAGGGCCAACGCCACCCTGCGGGGTAGCTGGGTGCCTTGGAAGCCCGCCGCCCCCGGCCACAGGCTGCAGCCCGCGCTGGGTGGCAAGGCTGGACCCGCCCCGAGGGCGGGAGGAGAGGAAAGGCGGGCCCTTGCTGGGAAAGGCCCCAGGCCAAGTTTCTAGAAGCAGGAAATGCACCGCCCTGGAGACCTCACTGGGCTCCAGGGTGCCAGGGGACCGCTAAGGCTGAGATCCGGCCGCTAGCCCTTTGGTGGGGACAGCTTTGAATAAACCCTACTGCTGGGGACCTGACCTTGCTTGTTTAGTATCAGACCAGGGGGTCTAGGGCCTCACTTTACCCTCTCAGTGGGCTGCAGACCCTGTAGTGAATTTGGGATGGCGACGTAGGGAGGCACCCCTCCTCAGCTAAAGGAGATGTATGTGCAAAGATAGTTTCCAGGGTCCTGGTATTAGCGAACAGGTGGTTTCTTGTTAATCGGGGCAGTAATTCTATGAAAAAAAGGCATGAAAAGGAAGAGAAGGATTTTGAGAATGGGTAAATATCAGTGGAGGACTTAATTCTTTATCCCAAAACAAGTTTCCAGAAGTTGAAGATGTGGCTTGGTGGTAGAGCGTTTGCCTGTTGCAGCTCTAGTTCTTAGGGATGTGTGTGTGTGTGTGTGTGTGTGTGTGTGTGTGTGTGTGTGTGTGTGTGTGTTGGGAGTGGAGGGTGGTGGATTGAATTTCCCCCCGGAGCCCCACATTTGTAGACTAATCTGGCCCTCCTCTGTGTAGCAAGGCTAGGCATGTCTGGGTGCTTTGAGCTGCCTCCGAGTCTGCCCAGTAACTAATCTACGTCTAGGAGGCCCAAGGAAAGCAAACCATGAGCTCTGGGGACTAAGCATGAGCTTAGTGATAGAATTCGTACCCAGAAGCCACCAGGTCTAGCCTTGTTCTCTAGCCACAAATGCAACAGTTAAGAAAAAAAGAAGTGTAAGAAACATGTACCATTGATGAACTCCATAGGCTCTGGACGCTTCTTTAACTCTAGCAGTTCTCTGTTACCAGCTGAAACAGGAAGGCAGGATCAGGAGGAGCTGGGAGGACCCTGAAAGACAGCGAATGTCTACAGTGCTTGATTTTCTCTCTCCTTTTTTTTTTTTTTTTTTTTCCCAGAGCTGGGGACCGAACCCAGGGCCTTGCGCTCGCTAGGCAAGCGCTCTACCGCTGAGCTAAATCTCCAACCCCGCTTGATTTTTCTCTTACACTCGAACCTCTTTGATCCGTCTGTGACCCTAGGATGAGTAAGACTGTGGGCCTCCAGCTGGAGTTCGTTGTGGGCCCCTTTCCTGGATTTTACTTGCTATTTTTCCCAGAGCCACCAGTTAATTAATGGTGTCAGCCTGGGGAGGGAGGTGTCTGTGTCTCCCGGAGAAGCCAAGAGCCTTCAACAACAGCTGGGCTTTGAGAACTGGTCCAGATCTGCCCTGCCTATTCGTCAGTAGTGCCTGACAGGGACTGTGTGAGCTTCTCCTTGCCCTGTGTGACCTTCACCTAGACTTAGGCTGAGAGTGCACCTTCTGGGTTTGGACACCTTTTTCCTCAGTGTGCTTTTCAAGGGTGGGCAGTTCGTTTCCGCCATCCCAGTTGGAAATAGCATTGAACCAGACCCTCCCCCCCCCTTTTTTTTTCCTGCAGCAGAGTTAAGAATGGCAGCTCTTGGGAAACCAAGGGGTCTAATTTGCTGATCTGGCACAAGGTGTGACATCAGAGGAAGAGATAGTGGCCAGTTTCTTCCACTGGAAAGCGGAAGCGGTCAAGGCCCAGGCCTGTGGTTCCCTTCAGGGAATGTTGTGGGCTGGATCATGGAGGGTAGCTTCGGGTGGAGTGCAGGTGTGAGAGCGGCTGTGCTGTTGCTTACACCACAGACTCCACAACGTGTAGCTTCCACACTGTCCAGGCTCGGAATCCAAGATCTTCTGGAAGCAGTTTCTTCCACTTCTGCCTTGGGCCCAGCCCAGGCGACACCTTCCTACTCTGTATAGAGCTAGCTGTTTGCCCCAGTAAGTTTGAATGGCCCCAAAATCTCAGCCATGACTCTTGATAAGCCTGGCTTGCCCTGTTTGTTTCGTGTTTGAAGAAGAAAGAGCTTCATCTGTGCAAATCACTTTTGCTGGGCCTCCTGGGGGAAGTGAGTTAGCTTCCGGCTCTGGCCCCCTCTTGCCTCCATATCTGCCCTTGGAAGCATCCTTTGTGTCTGACAGAGCTTCCTGTTTGCTGCGACTGCCTACAAGGCAATCTTATCTTGGCCTTTGAACCCCATCAACTCTTTCTTGTCTGATCAAACAGCCCAGCATTCTCCACTTCACCACTGACTCCAGCAGCCAATCGGATTGGAGAGCTGGGTGAGGTTGGATCCAGGGCAGGGAGGCAGTGCAGTGTAGCTGGACCTTACTGATACTAATCCCTTCAGGAGCAGAGGCGAGCCTGGCCACTGAGCTCCTCACTAGCCTTGGTAAAGGTCCAGTGCAAGTCTACATCCTGAAAATGAAGATGGGAGTGCTAAGATTCCTGGGGTTTAGTTGTAGCTCAATGGGAAATCAGGGGCTTAGCATGTATAAGACTGCAGCACCCAGCACCCATTAAATTAATAATATAGGGTTGGGGATTTAGCTCAGAGGTAGAGCGCTTGCCTAGCAAGTGCAAGTCCCTGGGTTCGGTCCCCAGCTCCGAAAAAAAGAAAAAAGAAAAAAATTAATAATATAATAATAATAACAACAAAGTAAAGTGAAGTTGTCCATATGCACAATAAAGGGCTTCTTCTTCTTCTCCTCCTCTTCCTCCTCCTTTTCCTCCTTCACCTCCTCTTCTCCTCCTCCTCTTCTTCTCCTTCTTCTCCTCCTACTTTTCCTCCTCTTCTTCTTCCTCTTCTCTTCTTCGTCTTCTTTTTTTTTTTTCTTTTTTTTTTTTTCGGAGCTGGGGACTGAACCCAGCTTTGTCTTCTTTTTTAAAGAACAGGTTAAAAGTGAGGTAAACTACGAAGATAACAGAATTTTCCATAGTCACACGGCAAAGGTCTACATTACCACGGATGTCAGAGGTGATAATTGAGGGAATCAAGGGAGATCTGCCTGAGAAGGGTTGGGGTGCCTGCTTAGTGTTTGCCACCCCACTGGCATTCTTCTGTCAGCCTTGGATCTCCAATGGATCAGACAGCTAGGGTCTGACTCTTTCTGGTCACTGGAGTCGCAAACTGAGTTACCTTGTGGGTGCTGGGAACTGGGTCATCTGGAAGAGGAGTGTTCTTTACTGACCGATCATCTCTCTTTTTAGTTTGTAAAAACAGATACATTTTTAAGTAAAAGAAAAACAGGGGTTGGGGATTTAGCTCAGTGGTAGAGCACTTGCCTAAAGCGCCAAGGCCCTGGGTTGGTCCCCAGCTCGAAAAAAAAAAAAAAAAAAAAAGAGAAAATAATACCCTCTCCTCATCCTCTTTGACCAGATGCTGGGATTTCCCACAATAACCAATTCTCCAACACCAGCTGAGAGAACTACGGTTTAATTCTGCTCTGACACTGTCTACCTGGAATGAAGTCAGATCCCATAAATTAAAAGCTCAGTGTTATAGAAGTGTGCTCCTCCTTCAGAGGCCAGCAGGAACTCACTTCCAGCATGTCTACCAGCTGGTCTAATAAGCCGGAGGTCCTCATCCCTTTCTGAGGCTCCAACACAAATGCAAGCAAGCGTTCAGCATGTGCACTATTAAAAGGGACTAGGGGTGGGGGGCAAGGGTTGTAAGGATACTCAAGGCCACACATCAAGGACACAGATGAACTGCATGCAGGTGGAGGTGTGTAGCTCTAGGTACAAGGAAAGCAGTGGTGAACTTGCATGCCTTTGTGAACCTTCAGACCTGCCGCATCCTGGGAACTCTCTAGTCCTCACTGTCCAGAGATTTCTCAGAGAGCCTCTACTGGCTTTGCATGAAACATAGTTGCCTTTACTTCCAGCTGCGACTGAAGGTCCTAGCTTCTAATCATGGCCTGGATCCTCTAAGACCAGCTCCTGAGACATAAGACTCTCCTTAGAGCAAAGGGTATTCTTAGAACTCAGACAATTCCCAAGTGACAGGAAAGAAAAACTTACCAATGCCATCCAGGAAAGGATGACTCTGTGTGTGTGTGTGTGTGTGTGTGTGTGTGTGTGTGTGTGTGTGTGTGTGTGTGAGAGAGAGAGAGAGAGAGAGAGACAGAGAGACAGAGAGAGAGAGAGAGACAGAGAGACAGAGAGACAGAGAGAGACAGAGACAGAGAGACAGAGACAGAGAGAGAGAGAGAGAGAAGATCGAGAGAGAGAGATTTTTAAAAGAAAAGGAAAATGTCTTGTGGCTCGTAACTCTGCACATCATATGCATGTGCATGCTGGTACCAGCAGAGGCCAGCAGAGGGCGGTGGATCCCCTGAAACAGGAGTTACAAATGGTTATTAAATGGCATGTGGGTGCTGGGAATTGAATCCTTGGTTCTCTGGAAGTGGTTAAGGTAGTGCTCTTAACAACTGCAGCATCTCTCCAGCCCCAAAATATGTATTGTCTCAATGTATCTCGTAAGAGCTCTTATGAGAACCATAGAATACCTAGCAGGCATTTAATAAAGAATTGTTTAAAAACTACCCATGTGGCTGGGCTTGTAGCTCATTTGGTGAGATGTTTGCTTCCATGCATGAATGCCTGGCTTTGATTCTCAGCACTGCATAGCCGGTATGGTGATATACGCACACCTATGACCTCAGCATTTGGGCCATATGAGAGGAGGCACGGGAGGTCAAGACCATTTTCAGCGATTTCATTGCTGTCTAATTGCTGTTAAAAATACCCAGCACCCAGGAGGCAGAGGCAGAGAGGCAGAGAGGCAGAGAGGCAGAGAGGCAGGGGGAGGCAGAGGCAGAGGTAGAGGCAGAGGCAGAGGTAGGGTAGAGAGATAGAGGCAGAGGTAGAGGTAGAGAGGTAGAGAGAGAGAGAGGCAGGAGAGTAGAGAGGTAGAGAGGCAGAGGCAGGTGGGGGGGGTAGAGAGGTGAGAGGCAGAGGCAGAGACAGGGGCAGAGAGGGCAGAGGCAGAGGGCAGAGAGGCAGAGGTAGAGGTAGAGAGGTAGAGACAGAGGCAGAGGCAGAGATGGGCATAGAGGGCAGAGAGGAGCAGAGACAGAGAGGCAGAGAGGCAGAGAGGCAGAGAGCAGAGGCAGAGAGGCAGAGGCAGAGGCAGAGAGAGAGGCAGAGGCAGAGAGGCAGAGAGAGAGAGAGGCAGAGAGGGAGAGAGGGAGAGAGGCAGAGAGGGAGAGAGGCAGAGAGGCAGAGAGGCAGAGAGGCAGAGAGGCAGAGAGGCAGAGAGGCAGAGGCAGAGACAGAGGCAGAGAGAAAGAGGGAGAGGGGCAGAGGGCAGAGAGGGAGAGGCAGAGAGTCATAGGCAGAGGCAGAGAGGCAGAGAGCAGAGAGGCAGAGAAGAGGGGTAGAGGCAGAGAGGCAGAGAGGCAGAGAGGCAGAGCAGAAGAGAGAGGGCAGAGGCAGAGAGGCAGGGGAGGCAGAGGGCAGAGAGGCAGAGAGGGCAGAGGCAGGTAGAGGTAGAGAGGCAGAGGGGCAGAGAGGCAGAGAGGCAGAGGCAGAGGCAGAGAGGGGTAGAGGTAGAGAGGTAGAGAGGGCAGAGGCAGAGGAGAGAGGGCAGAGACAGAGGTAGAGGAGGCAGAGGTAGAGAGCAGAGAGGCAGGAGGCAGAGAGGCAGAGAGGCAGAGGTGAGAGGAGAGGCAGAGAGGGTAGAGG